>NW_006920879.1:185960-269287 GCF_000417875.1 Pseudozyma flocculosa PF-1
CGNGCGCGCGCGNGNGNGNGNGNGNGNGNGGNGNGGNGNGCGGCGCGNGNGNGNGNGGGNGGGGGGGGGGGAACGATGACGAGATCAGCGACGTGGGACGCAGGTGTCAATGCCGGGTGCGTCGGTGCGGACAGGGAAAGGGTCCGGACGACTCACGTGTCCGCAGAGCTGCGAGAGGCGCGGGATGCCGCCCATGGCAGCGACGACGCCCCTCTTGACCTCGGGAAAGGCAAAGACGGACCTTTGGCTTGCGACGACAATGTCGCAGTTGACCAGGGTCTCTGCTCCGCCGCCCATGCAGATTCCGTCGACGGCGGCGATGATGGGCTTGGTGCTCCTCCTGGTGCTGAGCGCACCGAAGCCGCCCTGGTGGAGCCTCTGGAGCGACTTGGAGTACTCGCTCTCTGCCTGCATCGGCTGCCCCGAGGGGTGCAGGACGGTCTCGACCTTGCCCCTGTTCTTGTCGAGCCAGTTCTTGAGGTCCTGTCCGGCGCAGAAGGCGCGGCCGTTGCCCGTGAGGACCATGATCCAGAGCGAGGGCTCGTGCTCGAAAAAGTCAAAGCTGCGGCGGATGTCGACCTCGAGCTCGTCGGTCATGGCATTGAGCTGCTGCGGCCGGTTGAGCGTCATCTGGAAGACGTGCGGGGCGGGCAGGCTGAGGACCAGGTGGGAGCCCACCTTTGGCAGCGAGGGGGAGGACGACATGGCAGTGGTGGTGGTGGAGGCGGCGGTGGGGGTGGTGGTCGCGGTTCTGGTCACAAGTGCGAGTTGCTCGGATGAGGGGGCAAGGGGAGTGAGGACGAGAGGGGGACTGGGAGCGGCTACTGTGCTGGGCCGTCGCTTTTGTCGCCGCCGCCGCCGTGGCTGTGGGTTGGGGCCGTTACCCCGCATTCGAAGGAAGGGTCTGCCGGCTGCTTGTCTTGGCCCGCCCCACCGGCTTCCGCTGCCGGCCTCTTGGCCGGTCTTCCGGTCTGCGCGCTGGGGGCCACTCCGCTTACGTAATCAGCCCATTCCACTTCGCCGCCACTCCCGCAACCCGAACCGTTCCCTCAACTTTTTTCCTCCACGAGAGGGCAGCATGGGGGCCTTCGCTTGGCCCAAAGCTTCCAGCCTTCCCTGCTCTTCCCTCTTCGAGCCTTCCATCAAGTCTTCCCTCCAGCCAGCCATCCGACATGCCCAAGCGGCAAAAACTCACACATACCGCTTCGGCGGCCTCTGAGCCTCACGAGGCCGGCATCACACCTGCCCAGCCGGCTTCCGGTCAGGACGGCAGCACCTCGCCTTCGTCCTCGAGCGACCACGCCTCCACCTCTTCCTCGGCGGGCAGCGACGGCGACGACAACGACAATGACGAAGAGGAACGGAGTCTCACAGGCTCACGGTCAGGGGCTGAAGGTGAAGACAACGATGACATCGACGAAGAAGCTGGTAGCGATTCAACGGAAGACGAAGACGAAGAAGAGGAGGAGGAGGAGCAGGTACCCCAGAAACCCGCATTCGACGAGAGCAAGGCCAAGAGCAAGCTGGTGAGTTGAGAGCTCTGATCGGCAGCCGTCTGACCAGCTGTCACATCGCTGCTCCGGGCAAAGTCTCGCTGACCGCGCCGTCAATGCTTTCCGTTGTCCGCAGCATCAAGGCGTCAAGTCCATCAGGGCGGCGGCCAAGACAGCCAAGGCGTTCGAACTGCAAAGGCTCGTCAAGAAGCTGCGGAGCTCCAAGGGCAAAGCATCGCAGGACAAGGCCGCGCTCGAACAAGAGATTGAGGGGGTAAAGCAGGTCGACACCCACGATCTGGCCCGGCGCGCGCTCCTCGCCAAGATGGTCAAGAACAAGCTTCTCCCGCGCCCCGCCGCACGGCTCCCCGAGGACGAGGTCGAGGCCGAATTTCCCTTTGCCGCTCTCGTCAAGGCCGAACCGCTGCTCAAGGACGAGCAGGTGGCCAAGAAGGGCGAGGCTGCGGCCGACAAGGTGCACGAAAAGGTCATGGCCATGCTCGTCAGCTCCAAGAAGCTCGCCGATGAAGTATCGCAGCGCGTCGAGGCGCTCAAAGTCCTGGCGGGCCTGCAGGAGGAGAGCAAGAGTAAGCTCCAAGCCACAAAGGACGCCAAGACTCTCAACGGCAGCGACAAGGACAAGCGGCTGGACGAGGACGCCGAGCAACTCGACGCGTCCGGCAGCGAGGACGAAAACGACGACGATGACGACGAAGAAGAAGAAGACGACGAGGACGACGAGGACGACGAGGATGACGCGGCCGACGAAGAAGAGCTGGAGCGGCTCGGCAGGGAGAAGATTGCGGCATTGGGCGATCTTTCGCAGTGGGACGACATGCTCGCCTCAGACTCTGACGAGGCTGGTGACGACGACGACGACGACGACGAGGACGAAGACGAAGAAAAGAGGAGCACGACAAGAAGGGCAAGTCAGCGCGAGGCGGCAAGCGAAAGCGACAGAGGTCCAACTCGATCTCGCAGTCCGAGTACGGCTCCGACGAAGAGGCGGCTAGCGAGGGCGAGCTCGTCTCCGACGACGACGGCAGCGAGGAGGAAGGAGGTTCGGACTCGGACGCCGATTCAGACGGTAGCGTGGACGATTCGGACTCGGACTCGGCACCGTCCAAGAAGAAGAGCAAGACAAAGAAGGGACCTTCGTCATCGACCTTCCTGCCGTCGCTCTCGACGGGCTTCATCGGCGGACGGAGCGACGACGACTGGAGCGACGCCGAGGCGGACCTGGCCGATCGCGACCTGTCAGAGATCAAGAGCGGCAAGAAGAAGCGCGAGTCAAAGAACCGGATGGGTCAGCGTGCCCGCAAGGCGTGAGTAGCACCGGCAAAATTCGGGGTTCCTGTCGACGCCTTTCGATGTCGAGGGCCTCCCCAATGTTTCTGACCGCATTCACCATTTTTCACATGCTCCTCACCCTTGCGCCGTCGCAGGCTCTATGAGAAAAAGTACGGTCGCAACGCCAACCACATCAAGATTCGGGAAAAGGAGAAGCGCAAAACGGAACGTCGACCCTCCTCGGCCGCCGCTGCCGCCGCAGGGGCAGGTGGGGAGGGATCAACGAGGCCGGTCTATGGAAAGGGGACGCAGGGTGCGGGATGGGGCGCATCGCGCCGCGCCTTGCCGTCGCAGGAAAAGAGCGCGCCCCAGCTCGAAAGCGGCATCGATACCCGCCGTACCCGTGGCGGTGGCGGCGTCAGGCCGACGCAACGTCCGCCGCCGAATCGACAGGCAGGCCCGCCATCGCGCGCTCCCGTCACTCGCGACCACGCTGCGCCACCGCAGCAGCGATCGGCTCCGCCGCCCGCCAGGCCGGCATCGACACCGGCGGCGTCCGCTGGTGCCTCGAGCAAGAAAGAGGAGATGCATCCCAGCTGGATCGCAAAGCAGCGTCAGAAGGAACTGGCGGCCGCTACCAAGCCGGCTGGCAAGAAGATTACATTCGATTAGACGGACCCCCTTTCTCCTGCACGCATCCAGTCATGTCTGTCCCACCGGCTCGCCACCCTGCGTCTCATATCGCTGAGGGATCCCCCACTGCATCGACGAAACATCGTTCCGCGCCGCCCTTCATCCCCTCCTCTCTGCGACACGGACGAGGTCCGCGACGACGCCCATGGCCGTGACGTCGGCGCCCGCACCGGCGCCCTGGACAATGAGGGGCCTGGCGCTGTAGCGCTTGGTGTGGAAGGCGACAATGTTGTCGGAGCCGCTGAGGGACGAGGCAAAGGGGTGCGACGAGGGGTACTTTTCCAGGCTCGCCTTGATTTCGCCCTTTTCGACGTCAATGACGCCGACGTAGCGCAGCACGCAGCCCTCGTTGGCGGCCGCCTGGTTGAGGGCCGTGTAGTCTCCGTCAAACTCGGGCAGGCGCTGCACGTACTCGTCGCCCGACTTGACGTCGGACAGGGGAGCGGGCGTGAGCGAGTGGGTGGGCACCGACAGGTAGCCCTCGGCCAGCGAAGTCGAGAGCGAGGGGACCAGGCGAGAGAGGATGGCCAGCTTGCGGGCAACGTCCGAGCCGTTGAGGTCGTCGTCCGGATGCGGCTCCTATGGTCGTCGATCCGACGGTCAGAGGGGGCAGGCAGATACAAAAGCGGAGGGCATGGTATGGTGAGCCTGCCGAATCGAAGCTGCGCAGGCTCTCCAGGCCCGAGCGGCACTCACAGTGTATCCGTTCTCCTTGGCCACCTTGACGATCTGGGAGAACTTGGCGTCTCCGCCCTTGGGCGTGCTGAATTCGTTGAAGATGTAGCTGAGAGTGCCGCTGAAGACGCCCTCGATCTTTGTGATCTCGTCGCCGGTGTAGATGAGGTCGTTGAGGGTGCCGATGATGGGGAGGCCCGCACCGACGGTGCTCTCCTGGTAGACGAGGGGCCCGGTGGAGCCGGGCTTTTCGTTGGACTTGAGCTGCTTGATCTGGTTGTAGAGGTCGAGGGAGCCGCTAAAGGCCTTTTTGTTGGGGGTGACGACGCTGAGGCCGGCCTTGAGGAATTCGGGGTAGAACTGGGCGACGGTCTCGTCGGACGTGTTGTCGACGACGGCCGTGTGGCGTCCCGAGTCGTTTGTGATCTTCTGCAGCTCGACGACGAGGTCCGGCAGGGCGAGGGCCGACGTGGGGCTGTTGGAGAGGAGCTTCTTCCAGTCGGCCGGGGGCGCGAGCGAGAGGGGCGAGGCTGGGGTGCTGAGCAGCGTCTTTTTGCTGTTCTGCAGGGCGACAATGTGGAGCCGCGAGGCGAGGTTGGGGATGGTGGTGAGCTGCGAAATGACCGAGGTGCCCACCAGACCGACGCCGATGATGGCAACGTTGATTCCCTGCGATGTGGACATGGTGGCGGTGGTGGCGATAGGCTGTGTGCGAAGAGAGAGATGTGGTGGGGTATTCACGAGGTGACGATGCTGGTGGGTTGGAGCCAAGGACGGGTAGGTTGGGCCTGGCGGGTGAGGCGACTTTCTTCCGGCCTGCTGCTAGTTGGCCGCTGCCCGACTTCTTGCCCGTCTGCGAGGCTGCGAGGCTGCAGGTCCCCCCGAGTCACCGCGGCGTGCGCTGTGTCTGTCGCACGAGCCACGGCCCTTTTCCCTTGGGCTGGAAAAGTGGAGCAGCTCGGTTCGCTGCTCGGAAATCGGAAATTGACGGAAGCTTCTCAGCGTCCGCCCGCCGGGGATACGGTAGGGCAGCCAGCCGGCAAAGGCCCACCCCCAGGCGTCCTCGAGTGGGCGGGCCAAGGCGCTTGCTGACTTGATCCTGCCGCCTCGCTGCCCGACCACCTCGCTCGTTTGCTCACATTTACGTCTCACCACCACCACCAACACCACCACCGCCACCCTCCTACCATACCACATACGGAACTGTCACACACACCGCCGACCGCAACATGTTCACCGGAATCGGTGAGTTTTGGAGGCAGGCAAGCAACGGTTCAGCTGCCACTGCGACACCGTCTCTGACATTCTCCCCCTTTCCCCCTTTCTTTGCTCCTCCCCACGACACGACGACGACGACGACGACGACGACGACGACGACAGTCGAGCTTCTCGCTCCCATCCTCTCCATCGAGGCGCTGGATACGACCCAGTCGGGTGGGGGCGGCTTCTCGATCACCATCAGCGAGTGCGCCTCGATCCTCAAAGACTGCCACATTGGCGACAGCATCGCCGTCAACGGCACCTGCCTGACCGTCACCGAGTTTGACGTCGAGCAGCACGGCGGCTACTTCAAGATCGGCGTGGCCCCAGAGACGCTCAAAAAGACCAACCTCGGCACGCTGCACAAGGGCGACAAGGTCAACTGCGAGCGCGCCATGGACGCCCACACCCGCTTCGGCGGCCACTTTGTCCAGGGCCACGTCGACACCACCGCCGTCATCCGCAGCGTCGTTCCCACCGGCAACGCGCTCACGCTCACCCTCCGCCTCAAGAATGAACCCGACATGCTTCCCGCCCCCTCGTCCCTCTCGCCCTACCTCATCCCAAAGGGCTACGTGACCCTCGACGGCGCGTCCCTCACCCTCATCGAGGTATCCCCACCCACCGGCGGCCTCCTCCCCTCCAACTCGACCGCAGGAGAATTCAGAGAGGATGCGGCATCCACGGAAGACAAGAAGGACGTCGTCGAGTTCTCCGTCATGCTCATCAAGCACACTCAGGAGGTCATCGGCCTCAGCAGAAAGAAGCCAGGCGACACCGTCAACGTCGAGCTCGACATGGTCGGCAAGTACGTCTACCGCGCCGTCATGGGATCCCTCGAGCGCGACAGCGAGGAGGCTTCGCCGTCTTCAGCGGGCGCCACTTCGGGGGCATCCGGGTCCGTCGATGCCGGTCGTCAGGTCGTGGGCGAGGCTGCGGGTCCGGCCTCCACACAGGCGCTCGAGGGCATGGTCGAGCGGATCGTAAGAAGGGTTCTCACCGAACAGCAGTCGAAGCAGTAGCAGCGGTTTATCTCCCGCTCACGCGAGAACTGCAGCACAAGCAATACAGCGGGCATCCCATTTCAAAACTTTATTCGCGGCTCGTTTGCCGGGATCACTGGGGCGCTGCCGGTACATGCTGTAGGAATGCGGGCGTCGCGGCCTGTCGCCGCTCGCTGCTTTTGGTGCGCCGCTTTGTCCCCTTTTCTCAAGGCGGCGGCGCTGGGAGGCTCTTGCATTGCTGCTTGGACGTTCGGAGCTCAGGCGGCCCGGGCCGAGACGGCCTGCTGGCGGATCTTGACGAGCTCATCGATGGCTGCCACCATGTTGACCGAGGAAGCGACGCTCGTCTTGCTGGCGCCGGCGCTGGGAAGGGGCGGGACGGGCTCCTGGTGCCTGGGCTCCTCGAGCGAGTCGATGGACGTGGGCTTGCGGCGCAGGCGGTGCTTGGACTTGTCGGCTCCGCTGGTGGTCGACGACGACGACGCGTCGATGTGCGCGCCATCGAACGGGTCGGCCGCGTGCTTCTTCTTCCTCCTGAAGGTGCCCGAAGAAATGGTCTTGGTGGTGCCCGTGCCGGTGCTGGTGCTGCGCGAGCGGGCGTGGCCCATGCGGCTCAGGAGCCTCTTGCCCAGGCCGCCCGACACCGAGATCGTCTCGTTCCTGCTGATGTAGGGCGCTTGCTTCTCGTCGCCGGGCCTCGACGCGGGGGGCGCCTGGTCAACACCGCCATGCGGCCACAGCGGCGTGGTGGCAGACGACGACGACGACAGCATCGCGGTGCCTTGAGCGGTGGTCTCCTGCCTCTCGCTACCCCACTCGTCGTGCGAGGGCTCAGTGGTGCCCGCCGTCATCGCAGGTCGTTCTTTGGCCTCGCTGGCTGCCAGAGCCTGCTGGGGGTTGGATTCGGCGGACGAGGGGCGCGCGCCCTTGTCGCTGGCGGCTTCAAAGGTGCGCAGCATGGCCTCAACCTCGAGCTCGACGTTGAACTCCTTGATACGAGCGCGTAGCAGGGCGGACTGGGGACGGAGCTGAAGGGTAAGGTGGTCGAGCAGGAGTGGTGCTCACGATCAGCCACGGAACATGACTCCTTCCGGCTCGAGGGCGTGCAGCACTCACGTAGAACTCTCGATAGTCGCGGAGCAGCTTGACCTCTGCCTCGACGGGAACAAAGCCGTTCTCGGTGTCGCCGAGGGCGAAGAAAGCCAGCAGCCTGCGCAGCAGGACGGGCGCAAAGACGCGGTGGACGCAGAGGTTGCTGATGGCGATGAGCACGTCGAGCGAGAGGCAGTCCACCGCGCGACGCTTGAGGTGGGCGGCGATGAAGTCGGCTGCCTCCTGGGCGCCCATGCCCGAGATAGCGCCCTCTTCCTGCGGCGCTGAAGGCTCGGCGAAGCTTTGGGCCTCGTCATGAAGCTGATAGTGGCCGGGGAGTCGGGGTGGGACGAAGCTGTCCCTGCTCTGATGATGCTCGCCGTGCGGCTTGCGGCTGAAGATGTGCAGAGGCTTGTGCCAGGGAGAGGCCGGAGGCGTGTTGGGGGCGGGATCGGAAGAGGCGCTCGTGCTGGAACTGGCGACAGGGACGTGGTCCGGGAACCCCAGATGGCGGAGGATGGCGATCCTCGTCGGAGCGGCGAGGTACGTCGAGAACTGCAGAGGACACAGAAGGCTACATCGTCAACCAGGCCTGCACTTCGCCGACGGAGCAGGGCGCGGAATCGGACTCACGTTCGACTGAGGAGGCTTGAGCGGCTGGAACTCCTTCAGGGTGTTGCAGAGCTGAGCCCACTGCTTGGCAGGAGCGTTCTGGCGCTGGTAGACGGTCTTCGTGGTCCATGCCAGCAGCTTGGCTGTGGAAGCGCGGGGAGGTGATCGGCTCATGTTCGACGTCAGCCCCTGATTCTGCTCGAAATCGGTAGGTCAGCACGACGGGCGACGCTCACAATCTTCGATGAAGTACAGGTAGGCGAGGATCTGCGAGCCGATGAGGTCGACGACCACTTCGGAGGTGCTTTTATCGATGACGTTCAGCAGGGTCGAGATCCTCAACTATGGGGCCAACCAAAAGCAGCGTCAGTGAGGACACACCGATGACGAAGCTGCTCGCGCTGTCACAGTGGCCAGGCTCACCTTGGCCAGCTCGCGATGCAGCATCCGAAGCGGCTCATTATCGGCAGTGCTCTTCACGGAAGCTTGCGTGTTGCCGACGGTGGCTCGGAGGAGCTGCTTGACGACTTTGGCGGGCACCTCTGCAGCAGACGTCGAAGTCGCAACAAGTTGTCAGTTGGCGCGCCCTGAACGTGGGCACGACGGTTGAAGGAGTGGCCCACCTAGCGCCTTGTCCGATGCAAGGACGTATGCCTGGTCCTCGTGCACAGACGAGGGATCGCGGAAGAGGTCGTCGGAGAGGAATTCGGTCTCGTCCGAAGTACTGCTGTGCATCGACATGCTGAAGGGGCTGACGGCGGTGGACGAGGGGAGGCGGCGCTTCTGATCCGGGCTCTGGCCTCGATCGCCCGTGGGCGACGCCGAATGAGCGCTGCTGAGTGAAGAAGGGCTGAGGTGGCGATTAAAGATGGCGCCGTTTCCCCCCACCGCCTGCGTCGGGCTGGTCGAGAGCGGGCCAGCTGACTTCGTTTTGTCAACGCGCGATCCGTTGCTGGCATGCTGCTCTGCACCAGCGCGCGCGACAGGGATGCCGTCGAGCTGACCAAAGGTACCACGCCTCCTCATGTCTGAAGATCCGTCCGGCGCCGCTCCTCGCTCGGCCGGAGTAGGGGATGTCGGCGAGCGAGGCTCGACGATCAAAGGCGGGACATCGGCATCTGTCAGGTTCTGAGGAGCAAAGTACTCGCCGATCAAACCCTCGATGGTCTCGCGGCTGCTGGCCAGCGCGTCCGACTCAGGGGAAGGCGTGGCTACTGGCTGGCGTGCTGCAGTGACAGCGTCGAAGATCTGGCTCACGGCAGGCGTTGCGTCCTGCGCGGCTTGGCCGTCCTTCGAAGCAGGCGCCTGGCGACGGACCTCGCCATCTCCGTTGTTGGGTTCGGCATGGGCGTTTATGTGCAGCGCCTGACCGTTCGTCGCAGGGGCCTGTTCCGTAGAAGAGCTGGCCGCCGGCTGCTGCGCGAGGTCCTTCTTGACGGACGAGATGCGCTCGGCCGCCGCGTGCGCAAAGTCGGCGGTCTCTCGGATGGACAGTCGCCACGCGTTCAGAGCGGCGAGGGGCGTGACAGTGGCATCGACCTGGTCGCGACCTGAATCAATCGAGTCGGGCTGGACGGTGGGCTGGATGGAGGTCGGTACGTTGCCGGAAGAGTCGGACGGCTCTGCAGACATGGCTGTAGAGTCTTGGTTGCGGACAGACTCGACGCTGGCAGGGAGATTGTCGGAGAGCTCCATGACGCGTGAGCCAAGGGGCATAGGGAAGCCGAAGAGGCAGGGAACAAGGGCGGCAGAGGGGGCGGCGGAGCTGGCCTCGCCAGTGGTGCTTTTCTCCGTCAGAAGCTGAAGCAGAGAGCTGTCGGTACGGTCTGAAGGGCTGGAGCCTCGCAGCGTCAAGGGCGGAGATTCCAGGCGATCGCCACCCTGCCCACGCGGCTGCGCCGTCTCTTCTGCTGGTTTCGGGCTCTCAGCGGTACCGTTCGCGAGCATCTGCACGCCTTTTGGCGCTTGATCCGACCTGTCTGGACTGTGGGCCCGAGCGCCTCTGTCTCCACCTTCCTGCTCTGCAATCGAGTCAAAGTCCGGGTTGGTGACGATGAAGCGGTCTCGCGCCTGGGAGGTGCTGTAAGAAGGCGGCCTGCCGAGGCCGTCGGGCGCCGGAGCGGTTGCTGCGCTCTTCTGCTGCATGTGCGCCGCCATTAGGGCCGTAGCTTGAGCCTGATCGGTTGACGCGATGCTGAAGGGCAGGCAGGCTAGACCTGGGCGCAGGCGGGGGGGGGGAGAGCGGCCGTTACGTTGCTGGTGACGGGAATTGCGGTGAGGTGGACCGCGTCCATCTCGGGGCGGATGGTCGGGCCGCTTTATAAATGAGGTCGTCGGATGCGCAGACGCTCGCCACTCGATCGCCTTCTTGGTGAGCGCCATCCAGTCAGGGGGCTGTGCTGCTTTCCGCCGCGCAGGTGCTTACCTCTGCCCTGTGTTCCGGCTCGAGGATGTGAGGAGAGCAGCCCAGCGTCGTCCTCGAAGGCCTTGATCAAGGCCGCCTCATAGGCTGAAGGGCAGCAGGCGCTCGCCATTCCGAGGGGGTCGGTTCGCGGGCGGCAACGAGGTGGGCAAGCAACCAAAGGAAGAGTTTGCGACATGTTGTAACGAAGCTTCATCGATGTGCTGCCGACTTGACCTCGCCTGAGAAGACGAAAGAGTCTCGGACTCGGCTGCCCGCGATACCACGCGTTCCGGGCTCTCCGACGAAGCGTGAAGAGCTGAGCGCCGTTGAGGGACGCCTTGATTGACCCTTTGATTGGCGGTCAATCCACGCTGAAGATGCCCACGCCCTACTTCTGTGGGTCTCCAGCGTGTTGCTGATCACCGTCAGAGAGCATCGCTGGCACCTGGCTGGTGATGGAACACGCATCTGATCATTTAGAGATCCAGCTGGAGAGACTCTGAACAGAAGAGGAGATCAGAGAATGCAGACGTCGTTACATTCGCTGCGGGATCCGAAGCAGGCAGGGGAGGGCGAAACCAGGTCAGACCATTATCCTGACGGTGGGTGGCGGAGCTCCCGTCGACGTACGGCGTCGCGGGCTGACTCTTACCCCTTCACGCTCATGTCCTGGAAGTTCCAGTCCGCTGGACGGCAGCACCGGAACTGAACCTTGCACTTCATCGCCCCATTGCAGACACCACCCCGATCAACGCCGTTGTCGTCATCTGTCTGGTTTGATGGATCGAGGTCCGTCGGGCGGTGGAAAGGGTGGTAGCGCTTCCCAAGGCCGTCCTGCTGCCTGGCCCGGATATCGGCGCTGCCGAAATGAGCGGCGCGGGGCGGAAGCAGACCGTCGCGCCCCGCGGATCCAGCCCCGACAGCAACGGCCTCGCCGACGGGTTGAGCGTCGACGGGGCCAGCGACGAAGAGAAGGGCCGCCGCGAAGAGGAACGCAGCGCTCAAAAGCTTCATAGTCTCGGCTGCGCGGTATGTCCAGGTAAGGCCGGCTGGCTCGCGAGAGCTTGTTTGTTGCAGAACGTGCGTGGGAGCTGCGCGGGTGGCGGGTTCGGCAAGGGTCCGCGTCAGGGTCAGCCCGAAGTCGCTCGCATGCCAGACGACAGGGGCCGCTACGCAAGGAGCACCCACCGACATACTCACCCGTGAGCCTTAGGGGAAAGGCGAGCCTGGAGTGCAGAGGAAGGGTGCGATGTCGAGAATGGATCGAGCGGTTGAGATGGGGGCAGAGGATGGACCTCGTAGCCTCCCTCTTATACGAATTGGAGGGCCATCCCATGGCCTTCTATCTGCGCCGGCGGAAGAGCACCTACCGGCGGCACCGCCGGAGGCTGGGCCGGGCTCATGCCACACCGCAGTGGGGTGTCTCATGCTCTGCTGGACGCACCTTGCTTGCTTCGCCCTCGACTCGACACGGAGCGCCTGCTCAGAGGGCTGCGGAACTGTGCCGGGCGCCGAGCTCCAGAATCCGGCCTAATCGCGAACTTGCGCCCAGCTGGGGCGAGCATGGGCACCCCACCATGGTGAGCCAGAGCCTACCTGGTGGCCAAAAACGCACGCACGTTGACCCTCGGCGAGCCTAGATTTCGAGGTGGGTGGGTCGAAGCCCAGGGGGCGCTGAGCTTCGCCAATCCCGAGCGATTCGAGCATAGGTCGAAGCACACTGTACTAGCTGTGGCGCAAGAGAGGTAGGCCAGGCTAGAATCGCGGTCACACAAGCTGTATTGCAGAGCAGTCTACAGGTAGCAGCTAGAGAGGGCCCCTCTAGCAGAGTGGCCGAGGCGTCCGCCGTGATGGTCACGGCAGCTCGCCCATGCCGGCCAGGATCCGCTTGGCCCTCTGCCGCCTGAGCTCCAGCGTCCTTGCATCGATCGCAGGGCTGGCCTCGCCTTCGCCATTGGTGGCAGCAGCAGCAGCATCGGCCGTCTTTTCGGCCTCCATGGCCATGGCACCAAACGAGACCGACTTGCCCGTCGACTTGTCTGCGGCAGCAGGGGCGGATGCAGCGGCATCGACATCAGAGACTGTCTCGGCGGCAGCAGTCTCCGGGACTGGTGCGTTGAGCGCCTCCTTGAGCGTCTCGACGAGCCGCTAACAAGGGCATCGTGGACGGGCACACAACAAGAGAAGGTCAGCGCTCGCTCTTGCGCTGCATCGCTCAATCTAGCTAGAGCACGGTCGGACCGCCGACTCACCTGCTTGGCGGCGCCCATGACGCTCTTCAAATAGGCCGTGACCACGGGAACAAAGACCTCAGGGATGAAGTTCTCGCCCTCGTCCTCCTCTGGCTTCTCCTTGTCGGCGGCCGCTGCGTCCCCTTGCCCGTCTTGTGCACCTTGAGCGGCAGTCGGCGCCTCTTCGCTTGGCTTGTCGCCCTGTGCGGCTGGCTTGCGGGTGGCTAGCTCTGGATCGTAGTCGGCTGGCGGGCATGCCAGGGCGTTTCGGAGCAGCCAGTTCTGCTTGGCTTTGTTGAACTTCCAGCTGGCCCGGTCGCTGCTATACACCCTGGCGTACTCGATGGCTGGCGATGGGCGGGAGGAGGAACGTCAAGAGGGAGCGTCAGCAACACGTACGAAGAGGGGTCACTGCGTCGCACCAAGCTCGAAGCCGACTCACCCTTCTTGGCGTGCTCGCTCAGCCTCAGGTCGAGCTCGGGGTCGGGGCCCACGTTGCCCTGCGCCTCTACAGCCTTGACGAGGTTCTCGTCCTTGTTGGATCCCTTCTTGTTGGCCCTGGCCCTCTTGCGCTTCCGTTTCCTCTTGCCGTCGTCTCCTTCGCCTTCGTCCTCATCGCCGCTGTCCTTGGCATCGTCGACGTCCGCTGCCGCCTTTGCAGGTGTTGCCGCCTTGTCCCGCGGCGTGGGCACAGGCGCTGGCTCAGTGGCGGCGACGGTGGTGCTCTGCTTCGGATCTGCTGATTCTTTTGCCTCCTGATCGTCGTCGTCGTTATCGTCGCTGTTGTCGTCGGCATCTGCTGTGCGAGTCTTGTTCTTGCCTCGCCTTGTGCGGGTGCGCTTCCGCTTGGTCGAGGTCGAGGCGTTGGCGGGGTCGGCCGGTGCTGGTGCCGGTGCTGTCGCCGGCGCCGAGCTGGAAGAAGGTGCTGTGGCAGTCGGCATGCTGTCTCTCTTTGGGGCTGGCTCTCTGTCAGCCTGTGGCTAGAGAGGGACGAGGTGGGTGGACGGGATGATGGCGAGCGGGCCATCCGAAGATAGGCACACGCCGGCTGGCTTCCGGCGAGGTGGAGAAGGGCGGGGAGTGGGCCTGCCCTGCCTGCCTGCCCCGAAGAAATTTTTGGACAGAGCGCGCTGCAGCTGCACCAGCCGCATGCACCCGTGCCCGAATCCCGAGTCTTCGGGGCGTCGGGCCTTCCTGAGCTTCGACGGCAGCAAAGGTGGAGAAGAAGCCTGGCCCCGCTTTCCTGCCGGCTCCCCACACGACCACCACCACCACCACCGACCACCATCAGCATCGGCATCGGCACTGGCAACGACACCGGCATTAGCGTTCGCGACCAACAATGGGCAATCTCGCAGGGGTTACCGCCATCCTCTCCGTGCTTGTTCGACCCGCGCTCGTCGTGCCGCACGTCCAGGCACCCGACATCCGTCACCTCGACTGGTCTGCGCTGCACGCATCTGGCGTCCGCTACCTCGTCTTTGACAAGGACAACTGCCTCACCATCCCGCACTCGGATCATCTCGAACCTGCTCTCGTCGAGCCCTGGTCCGAGTGTCAGCGCGTGTTTGGACGAGAAAACATCCTCATCGTGTCCAACTCGAGCGGGTCGACCGACGATCCATCTGGCCTCGGCGCCGAGTCGCTCAGTCGAGCTCTGGGAGTACCCGTCCTCTGCCACAGCCAGAAGAAGCCCGGCGCGACCTGTGTCCGCGATGCCATGGAGTACTTTGTCCGGCTCAGCATCGACCCCGAGGGCACACTGCGGGAGGGGCAACGCATGCCTCCCGGATCCCCGTCGTCCTCAGCCGAGGGTGAGACGTGGCTCGCAAGGCGGAAGTCCCGCAAGCTTCTCCGTGACAGCATCCCGCAAGATTCGAGCGGCAATGGCAGCATCCTCCTCGTCGGCGACAGGACCATGACCGACGTCGTCCTCGCACACCGCATGAACGACGAGCTCGTTCGCCGTAGGAAAAAGGCCGGCATCGACGTCGAGATCGAGTGGAGCGACTACGAGGCTAGAACGACGGGCGCGCCAGCGAACCCGTCCATCGTGCAACCGGGGGAGCCCCTGACGACATTAGGCGCTGCCATGTCGCTCTCGCCTGGCGTCAGCGCTCCTCGCGGCGGCCAGCTTGTGCCGCCACCACAGTGCATCTCGGTGCTGACGACAGGCCTTTGGGCCAATGAGGGCCGTCTCAACATGTGGATGCGCTCCATGGAGAACCGCATCACCCTTTTCCTCATCCAACGAGGCTTCCAGCCAGGTCAGCGTGGCCTCTTCAGCCCGAGGAAGGGCAAGCTCGGCCAAGTGCCTTGGCAGTCGATCGCCGTCCTCGAGAATCCGCAGATCTCTACCCCTGCCGACGTTGAGGCCGCGAACGCGGAAGCTACGTCCCTCGCAGCGGGGCCAGGCGATGAGACGGACGGCCTGCAGACCGCACGACAACCCACCCTCGGCGGTCTGGTGCTGATGGCGATGCTGCGGCCGCTGCCGCCTCGACTTGCCGGCGCGATCCGAGCCGTGATTGAGTCGCGGCCCGTGTCGTGGGTCGCGTTCCACATGAAGGAAGGCTGGAACATCATTGTCAAGGGCCTGCAGCTTGGCGCACGCGAAGCCGGTCTGCTCGAGCCGACGGGACGGCGGAAGAGCCGCCACCTGTACCAGGCCGAGGCCGAGGAGGATCCGCTGCTACCTCCCAGCAGCAGGAAGAGACCGCCTACGCTCCGCAGCGTCCTGTCCTCTCCACCGGTCGGCAGCCCGATTCTGGACCAGATCAGGTGGCCGCGCACGCAGGCAGCTTCTACGGCCTTCCGAACGATGGAAACGTTTTCGGCTAGCAAGTTCCTACAGCGCTTCGACCGGACCTCGTCAGTTTCTACCTCCCCATCTGGTGCGGCTGGCGGCAGCGCCACGTCGAAAGGCACGACAAGGGGGCAAGCGCACCTCGGCCGATCATTCAGCACCTCTACGCGCCTTCGTTCCAAGATCCCTCCTCCATCCTCTTCCCGGGGTCCCGCCACGACGCAGCGGGGCAAGGTACCGATGCGCAACTGGATTGCGGCCCTCTCCGCACTCGTCCTCGTACCAGCATGCTACTACGGCGGTGTGTACCTGCATGATCTGCAGGACCTCCGGAAGGCGGAGAGGGAGCTCAAGGAGAAGAACGAGAGGCAGCTTCGTCTCGTCGAGGCCGAGCGGGTGGCTTCGATCCCGCCGGTCGAGGCGGAAAAGATGCTCGGCTACGACGAAAAGGCGAATAGGGCCAGGCAGGAGGAGAGAGTCGAGAGGAGAAGAGCGTGAGTCTTGGTCTTTCTCGCTGGCCCGACTGGCTCGAGACTCGTTGCTGGCGATGAGATGCTGACCCCGGGACACTTCCGTGGGCGTCATTACGTTCGCACAGACTCGAGTTGACGCTCTACCACCTCAACCACGAGCGCGAGGAGATCCTCGACAAGCTCGAGCGGGTCCAGACGCGTCTGGCTGAGTCGAGATCTGACAACGCCCCTTCGACCTGAGGAAACACGCGACCGCACCGCACATCGGCCGTCATCGATGCATCGACGGCCACCGCATCCGTCTCGATTGCCACTGTAGATCCAGTCCAGCCGGTGCGCGGAGACAGAAGACAGGAGAAAGGAGAGAACAGGGGAGATCTACAGCACGACCTCGGGGATGCTCTCCTTGGACGTGCCGAGCTTGGGCAGACGGACGTAGACGTCGGTCGAATGGCCGTCGAGGCTGCGCAGGCTGAGCGAGCCACCGAAAAAGTCGCAGTAGACCTTGGCCATGGGCAGCCCTAGGCCCGTCTCGACCTGGACCGTGTGCAGCGCCGCGGGCCCGGTACCCTCGTACGCCCTCCGCTGCAGCGGCGAGAGGACCGATGCCGGTCCGCCGCTCGAAGCAGACGGGTTCGTAGAGCCAGATGAGGATGGTGTGGAGGATGAAGATGGCGAAGACGAGATGGACGAGGCGGAGGCTGCAGATGCGGCCATCTGCTCGGTGACGGTCCCCTTGAACTTGCCCACTCGCCTGAGCGCGTGGAACTGGTCCCTCGTCGGCGTTGGCCTGGTTGTCGCTGCATCGAAGCCCGCAGCGTCTTCGGCGGCGGAGGCGCTGCTGTCGACTGAAGAAGAAGAGGGCGACTGGAGGCGCTCAGTGGCTATCCTCGTTGCCTCGCCCTCGAGCTCGAGTCTGCGCCGGACGTTGCTAAAGGAGCACAGCGCGTCGATCAGCGAGTCGGGCGAGAGCGGAGCCGATGCGGGGCCGACGAGCGACGACGAAGGTAGCGTATCGTGGCCCGTCTGCGAGCCCGCCATCCCACCAGCGGAGCCGACGCCGCCCCGCGCAGAGTAGCTCGGTGACGGGTCCATGCTCATCGTGTGCGGGCCCGCCCCTGCGTAATCTGGCGATGAATACGAGCCTGAGCCGTATGCAGCATGCCTCGCGGCTGCATCGTAGCCGCCTACGTGGCCCGTCTCGGGGAACGGGATGGGGTACTGCGGTCCCGTCGAGGGCCCCGCCAAGCCGCTCGGGATCGAGAGCTGCTCAATGAGGTCTGGCAGGCCTCCTCCGGCTGTCGGGAGCAACGAGGTGTGGCGGTTTGTGTCAGTTCTGAGCAGGCCGTGGGCGGACGGTGGCTTTAATCTATCAGAAGGTGATCATGCACTCACAATCGGAGATGCGAATGATGAGATCCTCTGCCGGCGGCCCTTCGACGATCGTAACTCGAACCACTGCCGCGGAAAGGAGGGGGGAACAAGTGGACGTCAGAGATCGGACAGACGTCGACATGAGGCTGGGAAAGATCCGGACTCACCACCAGCATCCTCGCGTCCTGCGTGTTGCCGGATCGTGGATCGGATGGCGTTCTTCAACAGCTCAAAGATGATGTACTGGGCGGTGAGGAAGGAGAGGGTAGACATGTCAGATTGTCGATCATCAGAGGACCCACGGGAAGCTCAGCTGAGCTTCGCCGGCGGCGCCCTACCCACCTCGAGGTGCTCGGGTATGTAGGCGAATCTCGCATTGAGGTCGCCGTCGATGCGGATCTCTGGAACGCGGTCGGGGGAGATGCCTTCGGTCCCTGCGAATACCTCGGTCAGCAGCTTGACGCCCTTGCGCACGACGCTGGCCACGCTGAGGTGCGTGTAGATGATGCCGACGTGGTTGTCGCTGAGGTCCTCGTGGGCGCTGTCGCCGCCGCCGTCGTCGTCGTTGCGGCGTACGGGCTCGTTGAAGAAGTGGAAGGGGTCGTCGAGGGCCTCGCTGAGGGCGATGTGCTGTTCCGCCAGCACCCTCCGCGAGATGCGGGAGCGGAGCATGCGCTCCATGAACTTGTCGAGCTGGTGGGGCGGGAGGTGGTGCGAGGACTCGACGATGCCGATGGTGAGCGAGGGGATGATGGTGAGGTGGTCGTCGAGGAGGCCCTTGAGGAGGTTGCAGAAGCGCTCGTTGTCGTCCATGTCGCGGATGGGGGGCAGGCGGCGCAGCGTCTCGAATGCGGACCAGTACTTGTTGTAGACGTTTTCGAGGTGCTGGTTGGTCATGACGACAAAGGGCAACGCCTGGAGGTCGCGGATGCGGTGGGCGATGCGTACGGGAAGCTCCTGTCGGACGTAGGCAGCGCTCTTGAGGATCTTTTCGCGGTCCTTGCCGAGGGTCTTGCCAAAGAAGATGAGCTGGCGGAGCGTCATGCGGGTGGCGGGCCGCGCTGCCCAGGTCTCGAGGACCTTGTTGAGGTAAAAGTGGCGTCCGAGGTCGGCCTCGCTCTCGGCGCCGGCCGAGCCCGAGAGGCCGCCGGGGCGTGTGCCCGGTGCTCTGGCGGGCGTAGGAGAGGTGTGGAAGGAGTGTGACGTAGCTGGAAGCGATGGTGATCTGCCGGCGGTCGATGCAATGTGCGGTAGAGACGAGGAGCGGCTAGCGGGGGCGATGGTCGACGGTAGGCTGCCGTGCCTGGACGAAGCAGCGGCGAGGCGGCCACACGCCCGCCTCATTGTTGGTCGCATCGGAGGTGGGCCGAGGCGAGACGAGGCCCGCAGTTCGGTGTGCTGATAGACGGCAGGCGTGTGTCGACAGGGGTGACCGGAGATGGCGATGCTGGCTGTTGACGTGAAGCTCGAGGGCGATGGTGGTGATGGTGGTGGTGGTGGCAGCGGGTGGTTGGTGCCTTTGGGCGAGCGGGCCTCCACTCGAGGCACGACACCGAGGCTTTGGGGCTGTTGGCCCCTCCGCCCTTTTCCCTTCGGGCGTCGGTCGGCCGTCAGAATGGCGCCGAGGGGCGCGGCGGGCGGCACCCCCGCAAAATCCGACTTTCTGGCATCCCCCCGACCAAGCGGCCCTCGCGCTTCCTGGCCAACACCCGGCTGACTCTGGTCCGCACCACACGTCGACTACTGATGGCGACGCCCGGCCTCGAGTCTTCTCCTTGCTAGACGCCCTTCTGGTCGTGTCGTGTGCTTCGACGGCAGCAACGAATGTGCTAAACGTCTTTGGAAAAGATGCTGCACCTACGTCGATGTAGTTCGCGCTCTTTTGCGGGCTTCGCGAGCCAGGCCCGTCCTTGGGCACCCTTCTTCCTCGCCTGGCTGCCCGAGACGCTCAGCACGGTTGGACACCAAAGTCTCCCTGGACGCCTTTGCATCCCCGTTCCTCATGGCCCAGCCGTCTATCAGGAACGTGGTGCCCGAGTCACAAGATGCAGTCCATGGGCATCCACCGTCATGAATACCACCACCGATCGACCCACCCTGGGAAGATTCGGGCCGGATCCTACCGGGTCGAGTGCAGCCCCGCGTCTGTTGGACCCCACTTCGGGCCAGGAGTGTGGGCGAAAGCACAGCCACACCCACACGATCTCAGCCTTGCCACGGCCGGCTACCCGGCTCTCGCCAGTCGACCGCTTGTCGACGAGGGAGCAGCTGCAACGTACCCGGATCGCGTTCTGAACACTTGCCGACTCGTCGACCCACATCAGCTGGACTTTGATCGTGCTCATATCAGTCTGAAAGGAAAGAGATTGTCAACGAGCCGGTCAATCTTCGGAACTTGTGGTCCGAAGATCGATGTTGGTGGGGAGCGTGTCAAGCCGCTGGTTTGCTTGGCTGGGGGGCCCGGAGGCTAGACCTCTAGAGGCGGCATCGACCTGGCGGATCGTACCCATGCCCAATCATGGGAGAAAGGCTTATAAGCAGCACGTCGAGCAGCAGCAATCCAGACAGAGCTCTTCTAGACCTCCGACCCCCTCTTTGGTGCACACAAGCAGACTCCTAGCGATCACGAAACCCTCCTGTTCCTCGACGTAGGTACCGTCCTCGGCTCCCTGGCTGCACACAGCAACAAACGACGAAGGTGTCACTCGTCCTCCAACTGACGCCCGCCTCCTCTTTTACCGCCCTGCTTTCCTTGCCGCTTGCTCGACGAATCAGCATGAAGTTCCTCGCCGTCCTCGGTTCGGCCATCGCCACCGTCCTCGTCGCCACAGCGGGCTCGACGATGGCAGCCGGGCCCGTCACCTTCACCTTTGCCTCGGACGACGGCCTGGCCTACTGCCAGGTCAAGGACCCAAGCTTCAGGATCAAGCACTCGGTCTACAAGGGCTGCATCAAGGACGGATACAGGCACTGGACCTGCCTCGACATGGAGCCGGACTTTCTCTGCGACCAGTGCGGCTTCTACCCCTCCAACTACTGCTTCAACCCCACCTAGCCTGGCCATCCTCTCATTCAAGATCGGCCAGACATGCTTCTCCTAAGCCCCGGCAGCCATGGACCCGCCACGCCTGTACCGCAGATGTGGAAGAGACCCTGCTGCAATGGACGCTTGACCCACGCTCTCCTGTCCGTCTGCGCACAGCCATGATCGGGTCACCATTGCAAACGATCGCGTGGAAAAAAGAGGACAAAGTGGGGTATGGCTACAGGGATACAAGCAATAGATGGAATGCGGTGTAGGCGGATGGCCGGAAGAGAAAGTGCAAGGGTCATGATAAGCCAGGTCCAGATGGCGGCTCGTAGAAGCAGAGCGAAACAGAGCAGAGCAGAGCGAATCAGGGCGGGTGCGGCCACGCACGGGCTCGCAATCCGGGCACGGACGCCGGCGCTGCCACGCTAGACGGCCGCCGTGGCGCTGCCGGCAAAGTTGCACCGGGACAGATCCTCGTCCTCATCGACGACCGACCAGTTGTTGCTGCCCGATCGCGGTAGCGCCTCTTGCCGCTGCTGCTGAAGCTGCTGCTGCTGTTCAGTCTCGCTCGGCTCGTCCTCGGTCTCGGTCTCGGTGTCGGCCTCGGGAACCGCGCCGGCGAAGCGCAGTCCATCCTTCCAGCCGTGGATCCGAGAAATGCGCTCGCCCTCGGCCGGCCCGCTGCCGTCCTCGGCGAGCTCTGCGATCGAGTTGGAAGACGAGATGGACCGGATCGAGCAGATGCCGTCGTCGACCATGCCATCGCCGAGGCGTCGCTTCGATGCCGACGCAGACGACGACGCTGCCAGGTTGGCCAGGCACGTCTCGAGCGACATCGACGGCGCACGCCGGTACTTTTTCCCTGGCTCGCGCCGCACCGCCTCCTCGACGGGCGCAGCCGCGTTCGGCCGAGGGTGGATCAGCGTCGTCGCATCGCTGTGCACCGATGTGGCGACCGAGATGCTCGACGGGATGCGACCGGCGGTGTCCATCTCCTCGCCCGCTGCGGCCTGCGCAACCGGCCACCGCGGCGGGCCCATCTCGCCCCACTTGCTGATACGGCCCGGCGACATCACAGGCACAGCTTGCGCGTATGCCGCGGCGGGTGCTGCGCCGTCGGCTCCTTTTGCCGCTGCGGTGGCCAGGTGCGCCCTGAGGTTTCCAGAGGGGCGCGGACGGAAGCTCTCTCGCGGAACCTGCACGGGCACCTTCTTTGGCTGCATCGAGCTGCCGGTGACGTTGCGGGATCCGTACCCGCTATCGGTCGACTGCGACGCAAAGTTGCGCGTCGACGTCTTTGGCGGCGATGAGGGCATCGGGATGCGCGACGGGCTGGTGGCGGCGTGGGACGACTGGTTGCTGAAGTTGCGGTACGACGACATCGACGTCCCCGGGCGACCGACGGTGCTCGGCTGCCTGACTGCCGATGATGCTTGCCTCATCGACGTCACCCGCGACGGGGGCCCTGCCGTGGTCCTGGGCGTCTTGGTGGCCAAGCCCGTCGAGGCAGCCGGTCCAACCCTGGGCGTCTTGGTGGCCAAGCCCGTCGAGGCAGCCGGTCCAACCCTGGCCTTCTTGGTCGTCGTCGCCGTCGACAGGCTCGGCGTGATGGGCCGCAGCGGAGTCTGGGCCACACTGCCGCGGCCAGAGCCTATCGCGGGCGTGCGACCCAGCGCACTTTGAGCCCTCGTCTGCGGCGTGGGGCCCGACGCGGTTCCCGGCCGCGGTCTCTTGCGGTTCTGATTCTCCTTTGACCCCTCGATCTGGTCCAGCAGCTCGTCGAGGTATCGCACGCCGTTGATCGTGAAGGGCTCGCCATGCTCCTGCTCCCAGGCTGGGATGACTTTCTGCAGCTCGGACTCCATCTGCCGTCGGACAGGAGACAGCGTCAGAGAGAGGGGAAGGTCGTTAGTTGCAAGGCTCCTGCCGTGCCGGGCGCTCGAGGGCGGGTCTACTCACCCTCGGTTTCTGGACCTTGACCCGCTTCCGCATCTTTTCCTCCCTCAGCAACCTTCCTGGGTCACCTCTGCTTCCTCGGCCCAGCAGCCGCGCGCCATCCGCGGCGCTCTCGGCCAGCTGCCTCTCGTCGTCGAGCAGCTCCTTGTACTTGCCGATGACCTTGAGCACGGGCGCCTTGGTCCGCACCTGTTCGGTGAGATAGTCGATCATCTGCTCGTGGGACGCCAGGATCTCGTCCGTCGGCAACGGCTCGTCGTGGTCGGGCGCGCCCTCCGGGCTGACGTCGATAAAATAGGGCGGGAAGGACGCCTCGCGCTCCTCGGGCGTGAGGAAGAGGGCATCCCAGAGCGTCGCGATCCTCTCGCGGGTCTTGAGAATGAAGAGCGACATGTGCTGCGCCTTGAGCGCCCGCATCTTGTCGAGCTCGGATTGGTACTGGTGTCACGATCGGGGAAAGAGCATGAGGGACCGCAAGTCAGCATCGGCCGCGATCGCCGGCGGACCGGGTCACATCCTTGCGCGTGCAGCACTCACCGATGCGATGACATCGAGCGTGCTCCCGCGGTGGTCCATGACAAAAGCGTCCATCTCCTCTTCGGGCACATCGAACTTGGCCCACAGCTCTGCGAGCTCGTCGTAGAGGTTCTGGATCAACGCCTCCCTTCTGTGCTTTTCCGCCTCCAGCCAGCCGACCCTTCGGGCAGCCAGATCGAGGTTGGCCTCCGAAGGGTCCATCTGGTGGTTTGGGAGCGCCAGCGTGGCATTTGCGGAGGACGGGGTGGTCCGCGAGGGCAGGCGAAAGGCCATCTCGCCGCTGTGCTTGGCCGGGCGGCCGCCAAACGAGGCGCGCGTCGGCGTGCTCTCGAGCACCTCGATATCCCTCGCGGTGCGGTCGCCGTCGTCGGCGCCGTCCTGCTCTTCGCCTTCCGTCGAGGCAAACTCGCCTTCGAAGATCCCGGCATCGTTGTACAACGGGCGCAGCTGGAGATGCGCAAGGACCGCGCGATCAAAGGAGACGGGAGCCCCGCCGCAGTCGAGATCGTCTGGCGAGCGAGAATCTCCGAAGACGCCCTCATCGCCGAGGTCGAGTGGACGACAGGGCTCGAGAACCAGCTCGGTCCAGAGGCGGGTGATTTCGTGCAGGCTGTTGCGAAGCCGCTCGATCCTCTGGTTGACCTCCTTCGAGCACCGAATGATCTCGGCCTCGATGGCCGAGATGCACGACTGAGAGACGTCCTTGAGCTCGCTCAGGGAGCCTGGTCCGGACGACGGTGGAGCCGCGCGCGGTGGCGTCCGTACGTAGGTGCCGAGCAGCGGTCGATAGGTCTCGAGCTTGTTCAACAGGCGCTCGACATGCGCCTCCTTGGACGTGTAGAGCGCCTTGATTCTCTGCCGATCCGAGGAGAGCTGGCTCTTGCGTTGGAGCAGTGGCTTTGAGATTTGGCATGCGCGGAGCAGGATGGGAGCAAAGCCAGGTGGGCTCGGGTCAGCGGCGGAACGACATGAGGGTGTACAACGTCCGTCAGGCTCTCACCAATTTTGCCAGCTCCGCTGCGTCCAGCGTCAGGCCACACGAGCTGTAGCTCGAGCTCGACGAGGACGACGATGCGTTCGAGAAGATGCGCCTGCCTGCTGCTGTGTTGTTGGGCTGCGTCGCGCTGTTGTCGCCCAGCGCCGAACGCAGGTGGGCTATGTCGTCGTGGATCGCGTCGCACTCGGCCTTGAGGCCTTGGGCCTCGCCTTCCACCTTTGCGATCTGGCCATCGACTGCGCCCTTGAGCGCCTGGTGAAGCAGCTCGAGAGCATCCTGAAGCGCGTTGGGCGGATGTCCGATCTCGGCGTGGAGCGAGGAGAGGCGGTCGGTGGACTGAGAGAGGAGCGCTGTGAGCGCCGCTACGTCCATGTTGTCGACCGGAAGAGAGGCAGAGCACGAGTGTGGCAAGCCACAGTGGCAGTGGTTGTGGTTGTGGTCGTGGAGCGGAGAAGAGCGCAGTGGTGCAGGGCAGAGCAGTAGAGACGATTCGAAAGGGATGTAGGGGAATGGGCTGCTGCTGCTACTCCCGGCGCTCCATGGCCCAGGGGTTCGTGGGCCGGCGATGGCGCGTCGGATGAGAGGGGTTGGCGTTGGCTGCGGACGGTCTGCGCTTCGCAATGCGGCGCGGCGTGAAGGCGATGAGGGGATCCGGAGAGGTGGCCTGGCGGTGGTGGCGGCGCCGGTGGTGATGGATGATGGTGGAGGCTCGATGTTGGTGTGCTTTGCCCGGGCAGGCAGGCCTCGGCGCGCGCGCGCTCGGCGCGTCCTGGCGGCTGCCTGCCTATCGTGGCAGGTTAGGCACCAGGCTGGCTGGCGTGGCTTTGCCCTTGGAGCTTTGTGTTGCTCTCCCGCCTGCTTCGGTTTCGGTTCAGGGTGGGTCACGTGCAGGACTCGGGCGCTCGGTCGGATCCAGCCGCTCGCTGGCTGGTCGGTGCTCGGTGCGCCCCCTTGAGACGACGCAGGCCTCAAGCAGGCGATGTCGATCAGCGGCCAGGCTCCACTCAAGCAAGTGAGCATGGCGCCTCGCCTGCTTGCCGTCGCCGGATGGATCGTGGACCTTGTCGAGGTGGCGAGCGGCCACAGCAAGCAGATGTGCAGATCAGCGAGCGAGCGGGCGAGGCGTGTGCTGCCAGGCCGGCCTGCAGGGGAGATTTATGCGGGCCCTGCTGTTTGGCAGGCTGTTTGGCAGGCGGGCGGAAATCCAAAACGCGAGAGGTGGACGGCGCGCCTCCTCGCCGACGCCGCTGGCCGCTGTCGTCGTCGTCGTGTCTCTTTGGGGCGATTCATCATCCCGACACCATCCCTCTGACTTCTCACCATCTCTTTCTTCCGCCGCGCAGCGCACCATAGACATCGGAATCGGCCGGTGCCCCTGCAAGTTTCGCCGCAGATGCCGAGCGTGCCGACGGGCACAAGCTGATGCGCACGGCTTTGTTATCGGCTCGGCCCCGCCCCTTCCCGCGTCCACTTTCACCCCCGGCAATACCGAGGAACCGGATAGGGCCCAGCCGCCGCCACCATTTCCAGAATCGCTGCTGCTCACGCCATGTCGAACGTGCCAGATTCTGGCTCCATCGACGCTCCGCAGCCTTCGTCGGAACCAGAGGAGCAACAGCAGCAGCAGCAGTCGCACGAGGAGCCAGGAACGCACTCCCCTCGCGCGTCTACGCCTCTTGGACCGCATCCTCAGTCGCCGCCCAAGAAGCCACCATCTCCGATACCCGCCGAAACATCCGCAACATCCTTCGTTGACCATGGCGCCGCCGACGCCGCGACAGAAACGTCGAGCGCGACCGAGCCGAACTCTTCGCCTCCGCTCGGGGCTGTCCGCCAGGATTCCAGCTTGCAGGGGCTCGGCATCAACTTAGACACAGGCGCCCCTGCCAGCACCGCATCGATAACTACCCCAGCAGGCTCGCTCGAGAGCGGGAACGCCGAAGAGCATGGCGACGATGCGGGCGCGGACCGAGCGGCCAAGGACGAGGCCGACGCGAGAAAGGCCGCGATACAGCCTGCGGTCGCGTCGTCGGTGCCAGACTGGATGACCGACGAGCTCGACGAGTCCTGGCGGGAAGCCAGCCAGAGCAACAGCCTGTCGAATGCAGCCGCCATCAACGAAGGGCCTGCAACGCAGTCAGCAAACACAGACCTGCCAGTCGCGGCCCCCGGGCCTACATCTGCGGCGCTGCAAGAACAGGCTACGGCGACCATCCCGACGCTCGGATCGGTGCGGCTTCCGACGTCGGGCCTAGGGTCCCGCTCTGTCTCGACGGTGGGAGGCTTCTTTGATGCCCGCGAGTCACTCGGCCGCAGCGGCATGCGTTCGAGCGCCCTGTTGCAGGGCGATAGCGCTGGCTACCGGAGGTCGAGACTTGGCATGGAACGCTCCCTGACCGACACAGAGCTGCAAGCCGGGCCGTCGACGCCTTCGAAGCGCGTGCCGAGCCACGCCGTGAGAAGGACTGTGCGGACCGGCGAGGATCAGGAAGGAGACGACGACGACAACAGCGGCGGCGGCGACCGAGGTGCGCACGGTGGGACCGAGGACCGCGCCGGCTCGAGATCGCCGTCCTCGGCGCCAGAGGACTTTGAGAGCGCCCGCGGGTCGCTCATCGAGCGCTCGAGGCGCCACGCCGAGACCAGCGCCTCTGATGATGGCAGGGGCACCTTTATCCACCGAGCAGACGTCTCGTCGCTGCCGCCAATTTTGAGGCCTGCATGGCAAAAGGCTCAGGACCGAGACGGCGACCCGCACAGCCCAAAGAAGAAGGGGGGAATGTCGGCCATTGGGGGAGACATGTTCACGCCCATGAAGCTACAGACCATGTTCCGGACACCGACGCCGCCACAGCGACCGCCAATGACGACGACTTCGGACCATGCGCCGGACGAGACGCCGCGCCCGAGGGACGACATCGAAAGGACGCCCAGGATGAAAGGCGGTGCTCTTGCCGACGACGATCGAGCGCCACCAGCACAGATCACACCTGCGCCTCAGGCAGGCGAGACGTCGGGACGGACCGGCCTCGAGGCTAAGCTGCCCTCGGCCGCCTTCACTTTCCGCACGCCACAGGCGGGCACTGCCCTGTCGGCAACGCCGAGGCTAGATCCTGCCACTCCCGCGGCAGCAGTGCCCGGCCAACCTCGGGCAGCTCGAGCCTCGGCCAGACCTGCTTCGGCCGCCGCTGCCTTCGTCCACGGCGGCACCAGTCCGCTCCCTCCAGTCGCCAGCCACCAGATGCTGTCGGCCCCCTCGACGCCGCACACGCCGATGCGGCTGTTCAAGTTCAACTACGAGGACGTGGCGACCCGCGCTCGCCTCGAGATGCTCGTCAACCGCAACGGCACATCCGCCGGCGACACGATGGGCGGAGGCGAGACGGAGCGGGAACGCAAGCGGCTGCGGCTCGACGTCAAGCCCCGCAAGGTCATCAGCGGCGACCTTATGGCCATGCGTTCCGACGCGCTTCCGACGGCGACGCTGCCCAGTTCCCCAGAGGCAGGCAAGGCCACGCGCGATGGCCGTCCGTCGGCCGTGGATGTGCCTCAATCCGATCCAAAGGTTCTGCGCGCGACGGGCACGGGGTCGTCGAGGGCGGAGAAGCCTGCCGTCCAGCCTGCTGCCATCCAGCCTGCTATGCCTTCTCCGTCCAAGTCGGTTTTGCTGCCTCCGATCGTCGACTATGTCAAGGAGGCGCCCGTCTACATGTCCGCCCTCCAGCAGCAGATGGTGAGGAGTGTATCCGACATTACGGCCAGCTCCCGGGCGTGGGTCACCGATGAGGACAACGGCGGCGGTGCAAGCGGCAGCAGCGGCGGAAACGACGAAAGCGACCGCGACCTCAGCGCTGAGCACGACGCCCGGCTCGCACTGCATCGGCATGCGGACGACAGGCAAGAGCTCCTCCCATTCCACCAGGGCTCGGTCCAGGTCATCTCACCGCTCAGGGAAACGCGGTCGCCGAACCGCCGGTGGAGACAGCGCCGCTCGGCCGTGCGGCACGCTCGCGATGCGGATGCCACCGAGGATATTTCGTCTACCACTCGATCTCTGGCCTCTCGATCGCCGTCCGGCAGCCCTCTGCGCCTCTCGACGAGACGCCTGCCGCAAAATTCCTCGTTCAACCAGGCGTCGATCCGCGGCGGCGAGGATGGCAACGACGGCGTCGACGAAGCAAGCATGCCCCCAATGTCATCGACGGTCAGGTCACGCAAGAGCTGGGTCTCTGCCTCGCAGGCGGTCAACGGCCTCCGCAAGGAGGAGTCGCCTCGGAAGCTGCTACGCCGCTACAGCGCAGCCGCCCAGGCCGAGGAGGAGGTCATGGACGAAGGCGAAGACCGCCTGTTCCTGCATTACAGAGACACGGCGCTCGGTGGCAGCTCCGGACCAGATCCGAACCGCCACTGGAGCGACGAGTCGTTCCAGCGGGAGCTCAAGATCAAGGAGCTCGAGGAAAAGCTGGCTCGCCGAGCCGCTGAAAAGAGGCGCGCCGATCGCAGCGAGAGCCGCAGCTGGAGTCGCGAGAGCGAGGCGGTCGCAGCCGGGGCGTCCGAGGGGCAGAGGCCCTTCTCTCGGCCGCAGTACATTACCTTGCACGAGCCGACCCTGGAGGATGCCAACAACGTCCCGGACGACAGGGGAGTACGGGTGCGTCGCTCCGACGAACACCACGACGACCAGTCGGATACATGGGAGGACGACCCTGCCGAGGCCGCGGAGGCCGGCGCTACTCGGAGGGTGCAGGACGGCATCGTCCTCTACGATTCCGAGCGGGTATCGATGTCCGAGCCAGCCGCGCCGCCGACGCGAACCCTTCGCAGCGTCGTTTCCGAGGCTCAGCTTCGACCCTCTGCCGATGCATACGGCGTGAGGAGGGGCTACCAAACATGGCAGGAAGCGGGGCCCTCCCGCCAGGAATGGCAGGAGCGTGCGCAACCGTCACTGCAGCCGCAGCGGCACCGGCAGCAGCACAGCGTCGACTTTGCCGGACCGCGCCATCCATCGACTGCGAGCGTCGGAGCCAAGCCGAATTTCGCATCGTCTTCAAGATACCTGTCTTCGGGCTACGGCGATGACGAGGGTTGCCGCGGCGAGCGAACCGTGTCGTCCAACACGCTGGTCGACGACCGGAACCGGGAGTCCTACGACAGCCGCGTCAACCTCAATGCCAGTATCCGCAGCACCCTGGCTCTCGGGGCCGATCCCAGCGCGATCGTCAACAGCCTAGGTGGCGCCACAATCACGCGCAAGGGAAGCATGCTCAACATCAGCCAGATCCCGGACGAGGAAGTCGAGCAGCTCGGCGGCGAAAATCTGCGCTACGACAGAGAAAGGAATCGCTGGATCAAGGTGTCCAAGAAGCCCTCGTCGGAGAGCCTCAGGGGTCAGGCCAGCGCGGTGGCGACAGAGTCTGCCAACGATCTCGGCGACACAGCCAGGGGTCGGGGCTCTGCGTTTGGGCGGCGCAGCACCACTCGCACGCCCGTCGAGCCCATGATACCCGAGGCTTCGATTGAGACCTCGCAGGCAGGGATGCTGCAAGAGACGTCGTCGGGCGCACAAAGCCGGGCGCAGGCGAGATCAGGCCAACACGGCAATCCAGCTGTCCTTCCGTCTGCAGGATTCACGAGCGCGGCTGTCGAGAACAGCATCGCACAGGACGGCAGGCTAAGCGACAGCAGTGACCCTTTCAAGGACTTCGAGAGCTTCGGACAAAGCACCACGGCGGCGGACCACAGCGTCGCAGAGGCACGACCGCAAAGCAAGGCGGATTCCACGGCGGAGGACAGGCATGCGAGCACTGCTCCTGATCCGAGCGCTGGGATGCGTCAACAGCCGCCCATCGAAAAGACCGTGCGGAAGCCGACGCAGAGGCCGAACCTGACTCCCGCCGCTTCGCAGCCTGCCCTTCCAACATACTCGACGCCCTTGGCGAGCCAGGCCCGCGTCGTCTCCGGACCACCGGCCTTCCACTCAGTGCAGCGGCCGATCAATACGATGCCGAGGGCGCAGTCCGCGCTGCGCAACGTCGTCACCTACAGCCCGGACGTCACGATGCGTAGCAGCGGAAGCGCGACGACTGCTGAAGGCGGCACCGTCGAAGTGCGAGCGCCGGAAGCAAGCTCAGCGCAGGAGCGCGATGCCGTTCAGACGCAGCGCCAAGTGCAACCTCCGGCGGATGCCCAACACGAGGCTCGCCAAAGCAGAGCCGGCGATCTGGCAGCTGCTCCGCCAACTACGCGAGCGCAGCGCACCGAGCGCAACCTGGCCGAGCGCAATTTGACCGAGGCAGCCGGTCGGCACGATCTGCACCCGGCGACACCTGAGCGGCGCAACACGGCGCCAGCCGCCAGCTACCTCACGCCGCCGAGGTCGATCCTCAAGCCATCGCCCTCCTCGCACACTGCTGCAGGCCAGAACTCGAGGTCGGGCGACCTCTACCGTGCATCGCCGAATCCAGCGAGTGCGAACAGGACCATCAGCTTCGCAGAAGCTCACACACTGCACCGGTATGAGGGGCCACAGTCGGCACGGCATCACCGAGACAATCAGCTCGCTGCCGCCACCGATGCAGACGCTAGCGACCTGAGCCAGAGCATGGATGTGGACTGGAGCGAGGAAGCGGACGACGACGACGACGACGACCGGACCGCCCGGCAAGGTGCTTACGGCCGCGAGCGCTGGACCGCACCGCAGGCTGCCGACGGACCGACCTCGACCATGAACCGCACCGACGCCATCTCGCGAGCCCTTCAGCAGCTGGCCGACCTGACGTTGCAGTCCGAGGCAGGTCCCAAACCGGCAGCTAAGCCGTACAATGCCGGGACGCCCTCGACGAAACGGCGGATACCCTCACACACGGCTGCCGGGGATGCGGCCGATGGGCGGTCACCCTGGTCATACGCCGCCCTCCGCCGGCCTCGCAAGGTGCGGGACCCGTACCGGTACGACGACGATGAGGACGGAGAGGCGGTCGACGACACCTACGACGAGCTGCGGGGCTACCCGGACATGACGTTGCTGACCGACGCTTCGTTCAACGTGGCGCACGATAAGATCCTCGAGGTCATCACCGACGTCGAGCCATGGGAGCCCGGGTGGGAGCAGCTCCAGGCGATCGATATGAGCGGGCGTCGGGTGGAGTCGTGCTTGCGGCTGAAGGAGTTTCTGCCCAGCCTCGAGGAGGTCAAGCTGGACCGCAACGAGCTGGCCTACCTGACGGGTTTGCCGCCCAGCGTGCGGAACCTGTCTATCAGCCGGAACCGCATCACGCAGCTCGCCTCCTTTGGCCAGCTCCTCAACCTCGAGAGGCTCGACATCAGCCACAACCAGATCGAGACCCTCAGCCACCTCGAGTGCTTGAAGCACCTCCACACGCTCATCGCCGATCACGTCCACGTGTCGTCGTTGGACGGCATCAACCGCCTTCCCGGCCTGGTTCACCTGAGTCTGTCCGGCAACCTGCTGAGGGGCGTCAACCTGGAGCGGACCGCATGGCGGGATCTCGAGACGCTCAACCTCTCGCACAACGCTCTGATCACAGTGCGCGGCCTCGGCACGCTCCGGCGGCTGAGGTCGCTCAACCTCGATCACAACCGACTTTCGCGCGTCGACTTGGAACCCTCGATGCCAAAGCTGCGCGCGATGCGGATCAGCGGCAACCCTTCGCTCACCAGCCTGGACGTTTTGCCGGCGAGGAAGCTGCGCACCCTCTACGCCGACTACTGCGCGCTCGACTCGATCCAGAATCTCGAGAGCCTGACGCGGCTCGACAACCTCAGCATGCGCCAGCAGGTCGAGGCGCGCGTCGTCTGGCCGGCCCGCCACCTGCGCGACACGCGCCGCCTGTTCTTCTCGGGCAACGCGTTCCCGCAGGGGCTCGATTTTGAGGCGCTGCCGAGCGCCGCCTCTGCCACTTCGCCACCCGAGCTGCAGCTGCGTCGGCAACCGGCACCGATGGTCCGCTTCCTCAACCTCGTCTACCTCGAGCTGGCGGCGTGCCAGCTAACGGCGCTGCCCGTCGAGCTACCGGAGCTGGCGCCCAACCTGCGGTCGCTCAACCTCGACCACAACCTCATCTCGACGCTGCCGCCTCTCGCGGGAATGCAGCGTCTCAAGAGGCTCAGCGTCGTTGGGTGCCGCATCAAGAAGTCCAAGTCGATCATCAAGGCGATTCGCGGGCTCGACGAGCTGCAGGTCATTGACACGCGCACCAACCCTTGCACCCTGGGCCTCTACCCTCCGCTCATGATCCCAGCCGGCGCCCTGGATCCGGCTCGTCCAGGTGGGCAGGGCTACAGCAGCCCCTCGGTCGCAGCGGCCCACCTCCCTCCCGTGCCCAGCCCCGCCGTCGTTCAGCCAGATCGCGCCAGGCACGACGCCAAGCGCGCCGAGAGCGACAGGCGCGCCGCCGAACGGCAGGCGGAAAAGTCGTATTTCCACAAGCGTCAACCCCCGCTTGTCGATCCGGCGCTCTACGACGACGATGACGAAGACGGCGAGGATCGTGGTTATGGCTACGACGACGACGACGACCGCATCTCTGCAGCTGGTGGTCATGGCGAGACGAAGGTAGACGAGCGCGGAAGGGCAGTGACGCAGCCCAGCGTCACGGCCCTGTTCCTTGCCGCCGACCAGCGTTTCTACGGCACGCTCCCTGCCGGATTCCAGGAGAAGCGCGCGCTCCACCGCGGCCTCATGGCCATGAGCTGCGCCCGCCTCAGCTGGGTCGACGGCCTCTTTATCGAGGAGGAGGAAGTCCTGAGGGCCGAGGAGATCGTCTATGCCCAGCAGCGCGGTCAGGCCGAGGGGCGGTGAACGGCCCCAGCTGCCATTTAGACCGCGACCGGCTCGAGGGCGGCGATTTCTTGCCATTGCTTGGTCAATGAGACGTGCATCCCAAATCCACTCCTCCTTGTACTCCCCTCGACAGTCGTGTAGCCTGCTGCTATCCCTCTACGAACTCTGCCTGCTACGAAGAATGTACTTGTACCGATCTCGCTGTTCCCCAACGATGCCCTGTACCGCTTTAGAACCACGCAGCCCGTTGGCAGCGCCTCGAGAGCGCCTCACAGCGTTCTGACGCTCCTCATCTGCGTCGCCGCGTCTTCGACGTCGTCGTCCGCCTCGGCCTCATCGTTTGCCTCGTTGCGAAGGCAGTTGTCGAGGTAGGCCCTCAGCTTGAATGCGAGCGACGAGACGCCGCCCTTTTTGTGGCACACGACGCTGCACAGCGCCACGATGATCTCCTCGGCGAGCAGCGTATCCTTTGCCCTGCGCAGGAGCGTGTCGAGGTGGCGCGCATCCCGACGCTGCGACTCGGCAGAGTCCGGCGCGGTGCCGCAAGCCTCTCCGGACAGGGTCGCGTCGACGAGGCGGGCATCGATGACGCCGCCGTTGAGCACTAGTCGGGCGAGTTCGTTGCGTCGTCGTCTCGGCGCCGATTGCAGCGCCAGCACCGCCAGCGCCTTGATTAGCTGGTCCAGGGCGAGCTTCAGCTCCTCGTCGCCGTCGACCGTGGCAGCCATCTTGGTGAGGGCAAAGGCGCAGGGCAGGAGGCCGCGCCAGTGTGGGCCTCGGTTGGCCAGGAACATGGCGAGGCTTTCGACCGCCAGCCTCCACTGGCCCATCTCGACGCTCAGCTGCCCCATCGACAGCGCCGTACCGGGGCAGATGGTCCAGTTCTGGAGCTTGAGCCGGTCGTTGTTGACCACCAGCAGATCGTTGGCTGGGTCCCGGACGACAAGGTTGCGGAAGCCACGATCGAGGTCGCCGGCTCCTCGGCGCACTTCTGTGTAGGCGACGTTGAGCAAGCCCAGGGCGATGCTGCGGACAGGGTGGTTGGACAGATGGTAGAGGCTGTCGTGCGACGGGCCCGAGTCAGGGGGCCTTTCGAGTCGGGCCGTCCAGGTTTCGACGCTGATGTCTGCGCCAAAGCTGGCAGGGTCCCACGCCGCAGAAGTCGGCTGGGACTGCAGCTTGGCCAGGCTCAGGACACTGCGTAGCCCAGCGTCGAGGAGCTCTTTGGTGGGTCCCTTGACATCACCCGTTGCCCTCTTGGTGGCCTTGGTCTTGGTCGCCGGCTTCGCGGGATCCGTAAGCTCGGAAGAGCGCGGCGGACGAGGGAACGGGTCGAGTGGGTTTGCAGTCTCGATATCGAGCCGTAGTGGCAGGTCCATCGAGTATAGGAAGGAGGTAGCGTACGCAAGGGCGAGGTCGAACCGGCCGGTCGAGTAGAGGTAGTCGATGGTCCATTCTGTTGCAGGAGCGCGAAGAAGCGTGGTCGCACGAGTCAGCTATCAATCTTGTCAGGCTCTCGGCGCCGAAGCAGCGCAGTCTCTCGCTCACCCTGGTCGAGCGACTGGCGCTTGTTCTCTATCCGCGCTCGCCTCAGCTCGGTCGGAGATGGGACGCGGAAGCGCGCCACATCGACTTTGCCGTTGGCATCGCGGAGCGAGGACGACGACGGCAGGTACCATGCCTCGTCCTCGATCTTGACGGTATAGTCCCTGCGTGCGCGCTGGAAAGCAGCTTCGAGCCTGGCTGCTTTCGGATCGACGGGGGCGTCGTCGGTCGCTGCTGGCGAGGTGCTCTCGCCGATGCTGAGCGTGATGTCAAAGTTGCCAAAGAGGCCATCCTCGACGTTGGACAGGTCGACCTGGTCCGCCTCTGTCGTTGCCGGCGGCGCAGGCGTAAGTCTGGGTGGTTCCATGGTAGCAGCTTCGGTATGAATGAGAGGGAGAAGGGGAAGGAAGGGGTCGTCGGTCGTTGCCGTGGTCGAGTCGAGTCAAAGTGGTCGTGGTCGTAGCCGTCCGCGTGGTGGAGGCGAGGCCAGGAAGAAAGGTGCAGCAGGCTGCCTGCAACTCAAATTTCCCGATGGGCACCGAAATTCATGAATCGGAAGAGTTTTCCCGATCGTGATCCGGCTGGCTCGTGCGAGGTTGAGCTTGCGTGGCAGGCCGGCCTGCTTTGCTGAGTGAAGCCGAGCCAGGCCAGGGCAGGCCGGCCACAGCCGTGTTCAGGGTCCGAGGGGCGGGCAGCGGGGGCCCACCCTGCTAGAGAGCAGGTGTTGCTGGGGGCTGTGGCGAGCCTCTGACATCCGCTGTTCCGGGGCTTTGCCGTCATCACACCACCATCATCTCCCTCGCCCCTCGCCCCTGGCTTGAACTTCGGAGTCGTTGCCGACACAGAACGCGGGCTCAACGGCTGGCTTCCGATCCGTTCTCCTCTGCCCGCCTCGGCCTTATCCGACTCGACGTCGCTCGTTGAATCGCTCGCTCGCTAGCCCGTCCGCCTGTCCCGCCATGCGTTGGACGCTGTCGGCAGTGGCAGCCGCTGCCTCTGCGGCGCTGCTGCTTTCGGCCGCCACAGCAACCTTTGGACACGCTGCAGGCATCAACGGATCCAACCCTGCCTACATAGACTACTACCGAAATGGCCTTGTCAGCAAGCTCTCGGATCGCCCACCCAACTGCCCGCCATGCCCCGAGCCCGACTGCTTCAACTGCCAGCTGCCCGCCTACGACTGCGCCCAGTTTGGCGATTGCAATCAGTATGACGGGACGTGCTCATGCCCCACAGGTTTCGGCGGTCAGGACTGCCTCTCTCCGTTGTGCGGTAGTCCCGCTGACGGCAAGGAGCGCTACCCGCGGCGCCCCGACGAGGAGCGATGCCAGTGCTCCGAGGGCTGGGACGGCCTCAACTGCAACGTGTGCAAGACCGATGCGGCCTGCGCGGACATGACGCTCGGAGGCGAGAGGCTTGGAGAGAACGGCACCTGCTACGACGGAGGCTTCACCATCAAGCAGTCGTTCCAGGAGTGCGACGTCACCAACCGCAAAATCACCGACATGCTGCCGGACCGCAAGCCCCAGGTCACGTTCAGCTGCCTCAAGGACGACGAGACATGCAACTTTCAGTTTTGGATCGGAGGCCGCGAGAGCTTTTATTGCGGGCTCGACCGCTGCACCGAGACGCTCGACATGCAGCCGGGCTCCAACCGCACCCGGCACACGTGCGAAAAGGTGCGCTGCAGCTGCATCCCCGGACGCATGCTCTGCGGAGAGTCGGGCAGCATCGACATCTCCGAGTTCCTCTCTGAAGAGATCAAGGGGCCCGGCTCAATGACCTGCAAGACCGACGGCTCCGGCGCGCGCAAGTGCCGCTTCGAGGAGCCCGGCATGAACTCGCTCATATCGGACGTCTTTGGCGACGAGGCCATCTTCCTCAGCTGCGGCTCGGGCGAGTGCGTCCACTATAGCCAGGTGCCCGGCTACGAGGCGCCCATCGCACCCAAGCGGCCCATTGTCTGGGTCATTGTCAGCGCCATCAGCGCCATCGTTGTCGTCGTGCTCACCGTCGGCATGCTCTGGGCCCTCGGACGCCATTACAAGGACGACGACCTCCGCCTCGGCGCAGTCCGCCTGCCCCAGGAGGAGGCCGACCTGATGAAGGATCACATCCCTGCTGCGCTCCACTGGGAGAACATCGGGTACCGCGTCGGCCAAAAGGCGTTGCTGCAGGGCATCGACGGATCCGTCCAGCCGGGTCAGGTCATGGCCATCGTCGGCGCGAGCGGCGCTGGCAAGACGACCTTCCTCGACCTTCTCGCGCGGCGCGACAAGCGCGGCGTCACGTCGGGCACCGTCCTCGTCAATGGCCGCCAGCTCAGCGACTCAGACTTTAAGCGCGTCGTCGGCTTCGTCGACCAGGAGGACCTCCTGATGGAGACGCTCACCGTCTACGAGACCGTTCTCTACTCGGCGCTGCTGCGGTTGCCGCGCGACATGTCTCTGGAGGCCAAGAAGTTCCGCACCCTCGAGACGATGCAGGAGCTCGGCATCCTCGGGATCAAGGACAGCCGCATCGGCGGCAGCAGCTTCTCGGCCGGCGGCAGCAAGGAGGGTCGCGGCATCAGCGGTGGCGAGAAGCGCCGCGTCTCGATCGCCTGCGAGCTGGTCACCAGCCCCAGCATCCTCTTCTGCGACGAACCCACTAGCGGCCTCGACGCCTACAACGCCTACAACGTCGTCCAGTCGCTCGTGACGCTGGCCCGCACCTACAACCGCACCGTTGTCTTTTCCATCCACCAGCCTCGCTCCAACATCGTGGCGCTCTTTGACAGGCTGCTGCTGCTGGCCGAAGGTCGGACCGTCTACTCGGGCCCCTTCACCGAGTGCGCTGGGTATTTCGAGCGTGTCGGGCACCCTTGCCCTTCTGGCTTCAACATCGCCGACTTCCTGATCGACCTCACGGCACGACGTTCCGTGACCGGCGCAGCGGCCAACGGCGAGAGCGGCGCGATCGTCGGCGATGACGAAGACGACGACACGACAGCGCAGGACACTTCGTCCTCCGCGCGGCCCTCGTACTCGTCCACACCTGGGCGCGACGAAGAAGCAGGCACAGCCACCGACACGCAGGACTCGACGGAGCTTCAGACGCGGCCGTCGTCGCTCCAGGATGGCGATGGCAGCGTTGGAGGCACGCTGCGCAAGAGGACCAGCCGCCTCGCCGATGGCCTCCGCAACGCCTTCACCAACGGCAATGGGAACGGCAGCGACGTCGCCATGCCTAAGTTAAGCAGCCGCCGCCTCTCGAAGCTGGTCCACGAGTTTGCCAAGAGTGACATCGCGCGTCGCAATGCCGGCGAGATGGATGCGTTCCTGGGCCGCACCAGCGAAGAGGCCGACGGCGCGGCGACGGGGCCCGCTCCGGTCAATGACCTGCCAGACATCTCCAGGCAGAATCGCCTCCACAAGTCGTTCAAGAAGGCGAGCCTGTGGACCCAATTCACCATCCTCAGTGGCAGGGCCTTCAAGAACCTCTACCGCGACCCGATCCTCATGTTTGCGCACTTTGCCCTGGCGATCCTGCTGGCGTGTGAGTTTGCCTCGGTCGTTTGTTCGCGCAGATGCCGTAGTGCTCCGACTGACCCTACCCTGCTGCTTCCAATCTTGCCGATCTTCGTTCCACCGTCACAGTGTTCTGCGGAGTCCTCTACCGGGGCATCACCAACGACATCTCGGGCTTCCAGAATCGCCTCGGCCTCTTCTTCTTTGTGCTATCGTTGTTCGCCTTCAGCACGCTCACCTCGCTCACCGTCTTTGCCAACGAGCGAGCCCTGTTTGTCCGGGAGCGGAGCAACGGATACTACTCGCCGCTGACCTACTTTACCTCCAAGGTGAGTTCTCTGTCCGATCGTGCATCCAGCGGATGATCCATGGCCGCGTCCGTCTCGTCGTGCTGACGGCATCCTCTTCTTCATGCGACGACCACCCGCCAGCTCCTATTCGACATCCTGCCGCTGCGGATCATCCCGCCATTCCTGTTCGGTGGCTGCGTCTACTTCCTCGTTGGGCTGGTGCCGGGCGTGGCCGAGTTCTGGAAGTTCATCTTGACCCTGGTGCTCTTCTCGCTCGCGGCGTCGTCGGCCGTCTTTTTCATCTCGATCGCCATCAAGGACACGGGGCTCGCCAACCTGGTGGGCAGCCTGACGATGCTCTTCAGCCTGCTCTTTGCCGGCCTGCTCATCAACCGCGACCGGATCCCAGGGTACCTGCGGTGGCTGCAGCACCTCAGCTTCTTCCACGCCGCCTACGAGGCGCTGATTGTCAACGAGTTGAGGAGTGAGTGCCGGTCAGGTAGATGGATTCAAATCCCGCCTCGGACTGTTTATGCTGACCTGGTTCCTTCTTTTGCCGCCGCCGCCGGTGCTGACTGCGACAGATCTGAGCCTCAAGGAGCACAAGTACGGCATCGACATCGAGGTGCCGGCGGCCAGCGTCATTTCGACATTTGGCTTCAACTCGCAGGCCTTCTGGTGGCCCGACATTGCCACGCTCGCCATCCAGTTCTCGGTCCTGGTCGGCCTATCGCTCCTCTGGCTCGTCCTCTTTGTCAAGGAGAGGAAGTGAGGCCAGGCTGGTGGCCCTCGGCCTTTCCCCCCCGGCGATGGACGTGGCCAGACTCTGAATGTACTCCTCGTCTCCTGGTGCCCTCGGTCTGCCTTCGCAAATGCTCAGACCCATGCTCGTATGCGGCGCGGTCCGGACCGGAAGGTTTGGTGTGTCGTTGCTTCGATGCCCTGGGTCATGCTCGGTCGGACGATGAGTTTCGCCGTCTTAGAGTCCGACCCTGTATCGATGGCAGGAATCATGTCGTTACGCCTTCATCCGCCCATGGGCATCGGGTGGTCGTCTAACAGACGCCGTTCTGCCGTACGCCTCGGAGGCCGATCTCGGCCAGTTGAAAGCAGGGAAACACATGTATGCGCCGTACGGTCGGAGGGCGTCGATGCACGGATCGACCATGCGGCAGCGGTCATTTTTTCTTTTTGCTCTCGTCGCCCGCACGGCGCCGTTGTGTGCAGGATCGGATGCGAGGACGTCTTCGATGTGCAGGTCTGACAATACGCGACGACGCCTACCTAGGCCTGGGGGAGCTGAGGAGCGATGGCAAAACGAAGGACCGAGAGGCAGGCTAGCGGTAGAAAAGCAGGCAGGCACGCCAGAGGCCTGGACGTCGTCTGGTGGCAACGCGAAGTGGAGATCTCGTCAACCGGATGGAAAAAGTCGCAGCATCGTATCATATGCATGTGCATGGTGGCCTGCCTGTCTGCCTGCTTGCTTGCAAGAGGCCAGGCGGGTTTGTGCCCCACAATCACGTCCTGCGTCTGCTGCCATGACCCGTACCGCGTGCAAAGTCGCAGGGAGATACAGTTTCGGTCCGAGCCGTCGTCGTGTGCGGATGCACCTCGATCTCGACCGACACACGTACTAGCTCTAAGCCTAAGCCCGGACAACCCCCGCTTCTAAGAATAGCAGGCCAGGCGGGGAAGTGACGTCGCCCTGCCCTGTCCCGTCCTGTCATGTCCTGGTCGGTCTTTGCGATCTCGCCGTCACTTCCGTCGTTGACTTGTCGTTGCAGCGACAGGACCTCGGCGGCGCATTGCTATATTGAAACAATCGTGTGGAAGCGTTGGACCTCCTTTGCAGCCCTCTCATCCTGCCATGATAGATGAGATGTAGGGTGAAGAGAGCAGAGACAAGGCGCCAGGGGGGTTGCACCTGCCGGATTTCTTGGACGGCCTGGCCTCGTGCGCGCGTCTCGAAGTTCGCTCCGAGAACTGAAGAGAGATCGGTCGATGGCAGAGCGAGGCAAAGCAAGGCGGGACGCGACGTGCGATCCGAGCTCAATCGCGAGAGCGGAGGCAGCAGTGAATGAAGTAGTGATCGCGGCGAGCCGTGCTCTTCAATCAGCAGCGTATCGCAAGGGACCCCGCCCCGCTCCCCTGGCAGCAGAATGCGGCGCTGCTCGAGAGGGCGCTCGTCACCGCGTCCCATGAGCTAGCCCTTGCCTGCGCCTCTCTGACGCCCTCGACGGAGGTCTCAGATGTACCGGTTTTGAGATCGGCGTCGCATAAAACGCCTCTGACCGCCGCCGCCGCCACAAATCAAGCAAAAATCTGCCCTCTTTCCTCGCCGCGCTGACCAACGACGGCGGCGGCGCAACGTCGACTCCCGGCCCGGCCTGCCTGGCATGAGCGACGGCCTTCTGGCTTTCACGACACAAGTGCGGGGCTTGATCCCCCGTCTGTTACATAAATATGGAGTCGGTTGCTCGTATATGGCCGTGCAGACATCTGATGGTTTCGGCAACGAAGCTAGACGAAGCCCTACAGTACCCGATCTATTCGTGCGGCCCAAGCGTTACATATGATCCCTTTCGCTATTGTATGATTGGCTGGCGAAGCGCCGCTTTGCTTTTGGCACTCTCTCTCTGTTCGACCTTGCGCGCGAGAAGGCTGCTGACGGCGGGCCAGTGAAGGCAAGGCAGCTTTTGATGGGCCTTGCCGTCTCTGAGCGAGGCTTTGCTTGCTCTGCTCTCGTCCTTGCCAGCACGTCAGACGGCTCCATAGCGCAACCGTTGCGGCGCACTCGGGGAAGCGCGAGGTCTCACTTTGAGCACACGACGGATACTGCCGTGCTCTTTGCTTGTTTGTCCGGAGAGAAGACAAAGGTATAGAATCGCTGGGAGCATCCGATGCCGTACGTCGGGCGATCAGCCATCGCGATGTCTGCCGAGCCACTCTCCCTGCACTCGATCTTGGCCACTTTTGCCGGTTTCGTCGGATGGGCGCCGTCCTCTTGCCTGTGTACGGCAAGTCCCGCTCCTCTGCTTGCTTGCTTGCTTGCTTGGCGTCGTGCCGAAATCCGAGACATGAAGATGTAGCTGGGCGCAGGCAGGCGGCTCAGAGCCGTGCGTCCGTGTGGTCTTCCCGCTCGCCTACGACTCAACTCCGACGGTGGATTCGACAGCAACGGCATGCTGAGCGAGGATGAGCGGCAACGCAGGCGACGACGTGCGGCGGGGACGGGACGGGTACTGTATGTATAGGCAGCGGCAGGCGCTTTGGATGGTTGGCCCAGTGGCCAGGCGTACGACAACGTGCACGGATATCGACGGCCAGCAACAATGATCGACCTTTTGCTGCTCTACTGTACATACCGTAGCAGCTGGCATCAATGCGGGAAGTGGGCGCTGCGGAAGGTGGGTGCCAGCAGGTCGCCGGTAGCGCCGTTCCCATCAACGAAAGCGAAGACGCCAGATGGAGTCAGAGCACTAAGTGTCGGGCAAGAGCAAGCAAAAGTCGAACATCGAGCTGCGTGAGGCCTAGGTGGTCGCAACAGCCAAAGGGTCCGCGGGGCCACCCGGTCACCTCGGCCAGTCCCCGTCCTCGTGGTCCCCAAGCAAGCAAGGAAGCCAGCAAGCAAGCAAAAGCAGCAAGCGGCAAGCAGCAGTTGACCGTGTCTCGGCAAGGACGACGACGTGCAGCTCCTGCCTGCGTCTCGCGAGAAGAAGCGGACAGGCCGAAACCCCGCTTGTGGGCAATCACGGACTTAAAGCGCAGCAGCAGTAGACTGAGCGCAGCGAGACCAACACCAAACCGCACCGCGCGGGGGCCAAGCTACCTAGGAAGGCCAGGTCTTCGGCTGGTGCCGATACAGCACGACCACCAGATGAGGCGCCGAAGTGCAAAGACCGGCGGTTCCGTCGGAGGCTCGACGACACCAAGACGTCCTCGCCCTCGCGTCGGCATCGGCATCGGCTTCGTACGGGTGCGCTGCCTGGACTTATGTTGAGCGAGGGAGCAAGGCCGGGCCAGGACAGCAGCTGCGCACGCGGGCGACAAGCAGGGCCACAGCGGCTCACAGGTATCCGCAAGGGTCCGATGCCGGTAGTGCATCCAGTGAGGAGGGGAGGGTGCAAAAGACGAGAGAGGGAGAGTGAGAGCCAACACCTTAGGCAACCCACGACCCTTTCGTCAGGGAGTCGCGGCCATCGCCCTCCCTTCTCCGCAAGGCAGAACGGGCGAACGAGACCTGCCTGCAAGGCAAGAGCAAGCAGGTCGACCGTCGGAACAGAGGGGCTGACCGAACTCGACCATGCCTATGTAGCCTGCATGACGAGCGAGGGCCCTTGATACTGGGCCCAGCCTCGAGGCAACGAAGTCCGACCCGTCCCACCGCATGCTTCCATTCACCGTCAGTGCCGCACGTCTCCGCTGCGGGTCCAGCTCGAGCAAGCCGCAGACGGACACCCAGCCTATCATTTCCTTCTTGCTTCTCTGCCAGCCCCTCGCCTAGCGGGAAACCTCTGCGTTGACAGAAACGCAAAGCAGCGCAAAGCGAAGCAGAGCAGACAAGCCAGCATGCCAACCGGCCACGCTGCTTGATCGCCTCTTTTCACAGCATCAGTCGGGCAGAGGTCGGGTCGTCGGGAGGAGAGAGCCGAAGATTAAGGCCAACGAACACCTAGGCCACGGCCGGCAACGAGAAGCACGCGTGCGAGCGACGGCGGCAGGGATGCCGGTGCATGGTCGCCAGGCGACAAGGACCATCGTCCACAGTCCCTTGGTGCCCGTCTGCCTGCCTGCTCAGTCCGTCCTCTGTCGGCTGCTTCGGCTGTTTCTTCTATGTTCGCTCCGACGATTCGTTCAACAAACGACGGTGGCGACGACGCCGACCGCCAGGCAGCAGCAACACACGCCCTACAGCTGTTCCAGGCAGCGCGGGGTGGGGCAGCTGTTGGCGCTCTTCTCGTTTGCCTGTCTGCCTGCCTGTAGCGTGTCTGTCCGACAGGGGCACACAAGGAGTGCCCAGTGGATCCTATACATGGTACCTACGAGGCCGCCCGTGTCCCCGATAAAGGACGGTAGTTGCGGCGTATGGAAGGCTCATCCTTTCAGCCCCCGCCGGCGTCCCGCCCGTGCATGCCGTGTACGAGCAGGCAAGGTTGCTACACGGAAGTGGAGCACAATCCTGTCGTGGGCTGTCTCGACTGGCGGTCCAGCTACAGCCGGGCGACCGCAACTGGCGCGGCCCGCTCTTGGTGACGACGACAGCATGTTGATCAAGAAAGCCGCGGGCCGGGTGCCGCAGCACTTTGACCGTCGTCGAATCTATCTCGGCCTGGGCGGGGACAGAGGTGGCGCTTGGCAATACCTCGTTTCGGCGTCTACATACGCTGGACTGTCACGACGTTTGGCACAGGTGGTGTGGGCTTCTCATTGTCGCCGGAGGTTTGTCCTTGGGTCGAGGGCGGGAAACTAGCAAGAGTGTCAGCTGCTCGACCATCTGGCCGGGAGAGAAGCCGATTTAAGAGCAGATCACGGCGGGAGGATCGATTCACTTCTCACTCACACTGCACCGCTTGACTGCCCTCGTGCTCGTCAGGAGAAAGGTCTTTCTCGGTTGGCAAGCGGGCAAACAGTTAGGCAGGGTGCACAGACATCTAGCAACATGGCAGGAAGGCGAGGCAGACGTGCAGCAACCGGACAGCGCGAGAAACGCACGTACGTACTGCCGCTCAGCCTGGGCAGGCACCGACCTGGCCATGCTAGAGCCTCTGTCTGCCCTGCCGCCTGTGGGACAGCGATTACTCTGTACCCCATGGTGTGCGCTGCCTAGGGGCGCCCACAATTGACTAGCTAGCGCTGTGGACTGTGGTCAAAGGCAGGCAAGCGAAGCAGTACCCCGAAAACCAAAGGAAGGCGAGCGTGAGGAGAAAGTCGGCCGCATAAAGTGACGGCCGTGGACCGTTGCCGTTGTTGAACTTGGCTGGCGTACGTGGGACGACGACGGCCTCGCGTGTGGCATGGCTCGATGGCCCAGCACCGGTCGTTGCGAAGCGGCCGATGGCGACGGGCGTGCTCTTGTGGACAGCGGACTGCGCGACTGCGGCGGCGGCGGCGGCGGACGCAGCAGAGTTAGGCGTGGTGGCGAGTTGCGATGCCGTCGGACATGGGTCGCAGTCGAGCTACACGTATGTACATAGACAAGCAGCACCGTCGACGAGGAACGGCAGTGAGCAATACACACGAGCCGTGATGCGCCGGGCTTCAACCCACCTGGCGCCCCGGCGTGCCACCGACGCACGCTTGCTCGCTCGCCCTGCCTGCCTGCCCTGTCCTGCCCTGCCTTGCCTGCCTGCCCACCGGGCTAAAGCAGTCGACTCATACGAATGTCTCAGCTGCAGAGGCGGTGGTGTTGCATGGTCGATCAATCCAAGCAAACCACCTCGGATTTCAGCGCCGGCCACGAGGAGGGCAGACCGGCCTGCACCTGCGCCCGTCGTCCTCCCAACGGCGACCTCGACCTCCCGCCCCTCGCCATCGCCGTCGCCGTCGCCGTCGCCGCCGCCTCTGCTGCTCTTCCCTCCCCTCCCCTTCCCTCCCCTCCTCAACCTCGTCTCTGTCTCTGTCTCTGTCTCTGCCGCGCCTCTTCCCCAGGCCACCTCTCTGGCCGTCCGAACCGACAATTGCTCGCCGGTCGCTCTCGCAACGCCTCTCTTACCTTGCATCATCACGAGGACTCTACTTTACATGACACCTGACCATAGCCCCGACCAGATTACGACTCCGACTTTGACGCCGACCTTGATCCTCTGCTCGCCCTACACCGCTGCGTCTGGCGATCGACCATAGGTGACGATACCTCGACTTGACTGCCTTCGCACAGCTAGGCGCGACTCAACGTATCCCCCCGCCCTCGACGCTATCTCAATAGCCACACCGCTGGCGACCGTCGGGCCATTCCACCAGGCTCGCGGATCCGGCCGAACTCGACCTTGACCATTGCACATTCCTTCGCCCTGGTTCCGACGATACGTTGCCACTCGACTGCCACCCTGTGCTGTATCACCGCTACGCTTGTCAGCTCGCTGCCCTGTCTCACACCCCGACCCCGCTCTATCCGGCCAAGCGCCCGTTGCTCGGGAGCTCGCCTCCGACCATCCGCTAGACGTCTTCATCTCGGCCACGCCCGCGCTTCGCCATCGTACGCTACAGTAATCGCCCTCGCTTCCGCTTGTCAAGCCGACCCAGCAAACGCTATCGGTGTGGGCCGCTCTCCGTTGTCGATATCCAGTCACGACCGACGAGGTGGTCCGATGCCAGCCACGTCTCGTGCGAGCTCGGCCGACTCTCTGGTTTCCGACGAGGTCGAGTGCTGACTTGGCACTTCCGGACAGCGCTCGCCGCAGCCCACCGACGGCCAAGCAACGATCGTACTTGCGCCCGCCGGCGCCACCCCGGGACCCTTCTGATCGCGCACCACCGGCTGCCGTTGTTGGAGCGACCGGCTTCGCCAGGTGCCCGACGCGAGGCGCTGCAGACTGCCGGGCTCAAGCGGGATGCAAAGGCAGGACGACCCTCGCCGCTCAGATCAAGCCTACGATGCGTACAGCCAACCGGTGTCGTCGAGGCATGGGGCTGCCTCGTCCTTCAGGTCGTCGCTAAGCGATGCCCTGTGCATGCCACCTCCAGGTGCAACGCCCAAAGCGACTACCAGCTCGCAGCGTACAGGGCACGGGACCGAAGCCGCCGGCTCGAGCATTGGCCAGACGGCTCAGACGCCGATCGGTCCGTCACTTCGAGCGTACCGGCACTCCCACGGCCGCGCATCTGATACAGGCCACACGGCCCGGTCAGGAGTGCGTCATGCCTCGTCGGCCGGCCTTGAGAGCATGTACAGCCTTTCGCTGGCCGGACACGAGGCGTTCGCCACATCGCCCGACCATGGCGGGCCACAGCCATGGACGCGGCAAGACCAAAACCATGCCACTGCGGGACAGTGGCTCCCGCACCCTCATCACACGACTCGAGATTCGACCATGTTGCTTCCCTTTAATATCGAGTCGGCCACGTCCCTGCTCGCCCCGCCTGCTGGAGGCGTGCCTCCAGCATCAATCAGACCTCTGGCCGACTCCGGCATGCCTGCATCATGGGCCGAGGCGAATAAAGCCACCGAAGCGGAGCTCAGCTCGTCGATCCCGAAGCAGGGCCGACATGGCCATCTCACGCCAGGCCGTCCGGAACGGCCCATCATGTTTGAGCCGGCAGCGACCCTTCGATCCCATCCCAGCTACGCAGAAGCCCAGCTGCAACAACAGCAGGCACCGCCTGGGCCCTTCGGCAGCTTCTGCCATAGCACTAATCTTCACCTCGCGGGGGCCTTTGGCGAGGACACCCCTGCTACGTCTACGAGATTCCAGCACACACCACAGCAGACCAGATCGGCCTCTCCGAGCCAGTGGTCTCCAGCCTACACGTCGCCAACCTTTTCGGCCGTCGCCACCGAGCGGGGCTCGCTCGGATCGGCCTTCGCGTACCAGACACCCAGCATGCGTGAGCAGGCGCTGCCCGCCGACAACGCTCTCGACAGCGTGGGGTCGTACCGCAGCAGCCTGCACCAAGCCTCGCCGACCTTTCATCGAAGCGCCGCCTCTGTCACCGCCCGACCGCTCGAGATCAGCCCCCGATCGGTGGTCGGCCCATCGGCTGAGGGCGGACGTGAGATTGGGATGCAAGCAGTGCCTCTGGCACCATCGTTTGGCTCCCTGGGGTCTGCTGCCATGCAATCTAGTCAACAAGAACGAGAGGGCGAGATGCGCTTCGAAGCTGTTCCCCTGATGCCTCTTCCACCGACGACACGGCGACCGGTCAGCGCGTCTTCGCTGCTCGCTGCCACGGCCAGGGTGTCGTTGCAGAGTCCACAGGTCAGCATCAGCAGCCTCGATGCTGCCAACATGGTCCCGTCCAGCGCAGGTTCCACTCGCTCCTCGTACTCTTGGCTCGGCAACCTTTCGAGTGTCGAGCTTCAGCCTACTCCTTCAGATGCCGCGGCCGTTGCCGATCCAACGACGGGCGGCGATTCCGCCTTGGCCCGAGAGCTGGGCTTGGGACTCGACCTGATGCCCGAGGAGAGGGATCATGAGATGATCGAGCACCTCGCACCGGAAGCGCCGGTACAGCCCATGGACGACGACGATGTCGCGATGCACGTCGACGAAATGGGCCGCCTCACGTTCGGGATGACCCAGCGACGAGGTTCGACGACGAGCGTCAGCACAGGCTCGCTCGGGTTCGACTCGGCGAGCAGCCGACCGCGCCACGGGCTGTGGCACCAGAGCGACGCCTCCTGGATCACCGGCGACGGCAGCTGGCTAGCCTCGACTGGGCCGTCGTCGGTGGACAACTCGTTCCAAGAAGACTCGATCGGCTCAGCCGCTGGCAAAGCCATCAGAAATCGCCTTTCCCTGCAGCAAGCACCGGTCTCGAGGTCAGCAGCGAGGCGATCCACCAGCCGCCCGACATCGTCGTCCGGCGTCACCGCTGCCGTGATGCTGTCGCGCCCGCCGTCCTCGGACGCTCGTCCGTCGGACACGGCTCAGAGGCCAACGACGGGCGACTTCAGCGAGTTTGGCCAATCCGTGCCCATCGAGTCGATGGCTGATGAAAGATGGCGGACCTGGCTGCGAGGGCGGGATGCATCCGATCGCAGTGCGAGCGGGACGGCCCAGAGCCCGCCCAATAGTGCGGCGGTTGAGCCGGCTCCGCCTTCGGCCACGCCGGGTCGGGCGAGGCTGATGGTGGAACCATACTCCAAAGCATCCTCGAGGAACGCCCGGCCCAGCAGCGCGACGAGCACGAGCAGCAGAAGCTCGACGGGAGGCATAGGCACCGTCGATCTGGCGTCAACACCGTCCTCGGCTGGCCCAACGAGGCCGAGGTCGACGCTGATGGCGACCGGCGCTTCTGTGCCGTCGCGGTCGACGTCGACCTCTCGATCGTCGTTTTCGTCGGGCGCCGATCGCGTCCAAGAGCGCAAGGCCTCGTCGGTCTCGGCGCTGCGTCGCGCTCGCGGCCTGTCGCAGAGCGGCCTGAGCAGCCTGAGCTCGAGTCGGATCATGGAGTTGAGCCGGTCTTCGGATTCTATGGAGCCGCGCAGGGCAAACATGGCTGCTATGCAGCGCGTGACGAGCCTCGACACTGGCAAGGCGGGCGCCCTCGGCACCTCGCAGCGCAACTGGAGCCGACCCATGAGCCACCTACAGACCGAAGACAGCGCCTCGGCCTCTGCTACGCCCCCCGTGGACGTGGACGAGGATCCCGCACCCGCTGCCTCGTCCACCTCGCCGCCCAAGGTAGGCTTCAACGAGGTGTCGGTTGCGCTCGACACGCTTCGAATCTTTCTGCATCAGAAGTCGGCCGTCAATCGCCCGTCTTCGCGCGAGACGAGTCAGACGAGCGACTCGACGCCCAGCGACCACAGCAGCGGTGGCACCATCGGCGTCCCGCAGCGGACTCTGCGTCGGGCAAAGGGCACACTGCCGCCTCGAGGCTCGGTCACCATCAGCGATGACGTCGAAGCATCCCTCGCCAAGCCCGGCGGTAGCGGAGTCGGCGAGAGCAAGGCCAAGGCGGCCAAGGGCGTCGGGCATGGCCGCGTTCAGAGCATGGGCGCCCTGCCCCTAGCGGGATCCAGCCGGGAACAGGACCGCCTGGCGGTCTTGCAGGACCTGTCGGAACGCATCCGCCGTCTCAAAGAAGCTAGCGAGTCGGGCCGACACCCGCCCAGCGCCCGGCCCAATGCCGTCGGCCAGAGCACGGCTCATCCGGCAGCGGCGGCGGCGTCGTCGTCGTCGTCGCCAGCTGCACATTCACCGCGTCGAGCGCAGCCCTCGCCTGCGGACCAGTCCCGACGCCAGATGCACGAGGAATTCCTCGCGGCAAGGGCGAGGCAGCGTTGAGGATGCGGCGAGGCCGAAGCAGACGGTGCCTCTCTTGTCGGCGAAATCGTCGGCCGGCAGGGGTCTTTTCCCACCAAGCGGGCTCGATGCCCGGCCGGACCAGACAGGGCGCCTCGAGATACCACAACCTTTTCGCTCCTCCCCTCAGGCGATCTCCGCGCCCCTCACACTCCTTTCTCATCGTCCAAAAGAAGACGGCCAGCGCCGGCCTTGCGCCGCCGCGGCTGCCGTCTACATGTGCCGGCTTGCCGGGCGCTTCGTGACTTCATCGTGATACCCTCCGTTCCCACTGCCATTTGCCCCATCGAAGCTGCAATCCTAGCCCGTATCGGTCTTGATGTGAGAATCTTCAACTCGTCGACTGCCGGCGATGTGACAGCGACAGCAGGTGGTGGTTAGGTGTCTGGCCAGACAGGTCGTTGCGCCAGCCGCCGAGCCGAGCCCAGATTTTCGGAATTGGCCGAGCCAGCGGCCCGAGCGTCGCTCGGCTCGACCTTGACCCTGACGCTCGGGCCATCCCCGCCTCCCTCTGGCTGTGGGGCACCAGCTGGAGCGTCACCTTATCTGACTGGAGGGCAGGCGCGGGGTGGGTTGATAGCCCCGCCATCATCCATCTCCATCGCTCATTGCTCCATCTCCCCAACAGATCAATCAGCTGCTCTCCATTTCGACATCGAAAGAACAAGAGCGCTGCGTCTACCTTACATCTTGCCCGCCTCTCGAAGCGACCATGGCGAGCAGCACCTCCCCCTCGAAGCAGGTGCCGGCGCCTGTAGCGTACCTGCGCAGCCTGCCGTCGATCCGAGAACGGTGCCGCAAGGTCTTTGAGGTGGCATCGACGTCCGACGGCCTCGAGTACCTGCGCTACGACGCGAGCCGCGAGTCGGCCGTCGTCGACTTCTGCATCTCGATCATGCAGCGCGACTTTGGCACCAACTACGCCAGCATCCCTCCGCACGGACGCTGGCGCCACTTCGACGTTGGACCCCTGCCCCGCATCACCACTCTCCTCAGTCAGTGGGCCGGCGTCGGTCCACAGGCCGCCGCCGGTACGGAGGGAGAAGGTGGTAAGAGGGTGGATGCGAAGGAGGCGGCGAGGAGGCTCGTCGACCTCTTCATCGTCAGCGTCCTCCTCGACGCCGGCGCCGGCACGAAGTGGAAGTACGAGGAGAAGAAGACGGGCTTGCAGTTTGCCAGGTCCGAGGGACTTGCCGTGGCCAGCCTCGACATGTTCCTCGAAGGTCGCTTCTGCGGCGACGAAGGAGGTGCTGCCGACCAGCAGCAGATCGGCGCCAGGCACAAGGTCGATGGTGAGTGCCAGAGCTGGTTACAGGTGCCGCCACGCTGCCTACACTAAGGTCGAGGCAGATGACTGAAAGTTGGCTTACCCTTCCCTTTCTCCGCACGCCATCTACCGCGCAGCGCGAGGCCTGCTCAACCTCTCCGCCGACACGCTGGCCATGGACATGCAGGTGCACCCCGAGTCGAACCCGATGACGGGCCTCGAGGGACGCTCGGAGCTGCTCGTGAGGCTCGGCAAGGCGATTTCGGAGGATGCCCACGGCTTCTTCTCCGGCGACGTCGCCGGCGGTGACCCGCTGTCGCGTCGACCGGGCAACCTGGTCAACTACCTCGCCGCGCACCCCACGACGCGGACCAACGCCGCGGGCAAGGTCGAGGTGAGCGTCCCGACGCTGTGGGAAGTCCTCATCTACGGCCTGGCGCCCATCTGGCCGGCGTCGCGCACCTCGCTCGAGGGTGTGGCCATGGGCGACGTGTGGCCGTGCCCGCACCCGCTGCACGCCGAGGAGGGCAGCGCGGAGGCGTTGGTGCCGTTCCACAAGCTGAGCCAGTGGATGTGCTACTCGATCATGGAGCCCATCGAGCAGACGCTCGGCTGGACCTTTATCGACGGCGACGACCAGACGGGCCTGCCCGAGTACCGCAACGGCGGGCTATTTGTCGACCTGGGCGTCTTGGTGCCCAAGGACAGCCTGCTCGCCGCCTCCCAACCCACGCCCGTCAGCCGCGACGAGTGGGAGAGCGCGACGGCGCTGCCGCGCCTCGAGCCGCAGCACCCGGCCATCGTCGAGTGGCGCGCCATGACCGTCATCCTCCTCGACCGGACCGCCGAGGGGATCCGGACCAAGCTCGGACTGTCCAAGGACCAGCTCAACCTCAAACAGGTCCTCGAGAGCGCCACCTGGAAGGGCGGTCGGGAGATTGCCAAGCACAAGCGACCCGCGTCCGGTGGCCCGCCCATTGAGATCATCTCGGACGGCACCGTCTTCTAGACCGGGCGGACGGTCGAACAGCGGTGGGCAGAGAGAAACGAGATGGGCTTGCTTGGCCCAGCCAGCTCTCTACCCCCGTCATAGCACGCTCGCGGCGTCACTGCTCTTGTTCCGAGTTTCGTGGGACACGGCTGAATTCGCAGATTGCAAAAGAAACGGACCATGACACTAACTCAGCTCATCCTCAGTGACTGGGACCGGGAGGCTGGCTCTTCTCCTTGTTCTACGCGAGCGGATCGAGATGAGGTGGAAGCATCTGAGACGGCACCCGACCGACCGACCGACCGACCGATCGATAGAGGGCCTCAGTTGGCCGAGCCGCGTCCGATGGCGCGGACCTGACCCGCCTTGACGCCCTCAATCTCGGGCAGCGGCTCACCCTTCTCCGTGGGCGGCGGAAGGAAGCCGACGGCCACCATCCAAGAGAGGTAGATGGAGACGAGCCTGCGGTCGACGCCCATGACGGTGCCCTGGCGCTGTCCCTCGCCGGCGGCGTCGAGGAGTGCCTGGGTGTGACGGTCGTCGAGCTCGGGCGACTTGGACGACGTGGGCAGGTCGTCGAGCACGTAGTGGAGCAGGGGGAAGAGGGCGTTGTCGTCGGGCGCGATGGCGCTCGAGCTGAGAACGTGCTCCTCGAGCCGACTGCGCCACTGGACGTACTCGATCTTGTCGACCTTCCAGCCGTGCGGCGCCAGCTGGCCCAGCAGGTCGTTGAACCGGATCACGGGACGTCCCGTGACGTGATACACCTTGGCGTGCGTGCCGCGCACCCGGTTGGCCTGCTCCAGGTTGCGCCCAATGTCGAGCGACGCCAGCGAGCAGATGCGCGCCACGTGCTCGACGGGCGTCATGTTGATCGTGTTGTGCATGTCGGGCATCAGGCCCAGCTGGATGCACCCCTTGACCATGCGCCACAGGAAGTCGTCGGTGTTGGACATGGCCGTCTTGGAGTCGCCCAGAACGTAGCCGGGGCGCACAATCGACGCCTTGAGGCCGCGCGAGGCGGCCAGCATGATGAGCTTCTCGGACACGAGCTTCGACTGGCCGTAGCCCGACTTGAGGCCCTTGAGGTTGGCCTCCATGTCGTCGGTCTCGGGGACGCCGAGGTAGGGCGTGCCGTCCTCGGCGACGATGGCGTCGCGCTGGTGGACGATCGAGTCCGAGAGGCGGATGTGGTACTCGGAGTCGACGGCCGCCGTCGACGAGACAAAGGTCAGCGTCTTGGCCTTCTTGCCGGCGTTGCAGAACTTGATGGCGCACACCGTCGATCCGACGTTGGCGGCCCGCAGCTTGCTGTACGGGTAGACCCAGTGGACCAGCGCTCCGTTGTGGAGCACGTCGTCGACCTCGTCGGCCAGCCTGGCGTAGACGTCTTCAGCCATGCCGAGGCGCTGCGGCGCAGCGAGGTCGCCGACGACGGCCTCGAGCCTGCCGCTCTTGACCCACTCCTCGTCCCAGATGCCGCGTCCCTCGCCTCCCTCGCGCAGGCGGTCCAGGGCGGTGGCGACGTCCTTGGCACGGACGTGGGCATAGACCTTGCCGACGCTCTCGGATCGGTTGGCGAGCAGGTCGCGCAGGATAAAGGCGCCGAGGAAGCCCGTGGCGCCAGTGAGAAGAACGGTGCGAGGACCGTCTTCGGCCCTGCGGACCTTGTCGCCCGCAAAGGTCGCGGGCAGGCCCTGCGAGAGGGTGGCCACGTCACTGCCGTAGTCGTCGTCGAGGTTGACCTCCTTGCCGGAAGCGTCGGCCTTGCCTCCAGCCGTGGCAGCTGCAGCACCGCCGACGTCGAGGTCGCCCTGCCTCAGCTTGTCCACCTCGGCCGCCAGACCGCTGACGCTGGGCGAGTCAAACACGACGCCGAGCGGCACGTTGACGACGAAGGCCTTGCGCATCTCGAAGACGAGGCGGGTGGCGAGGATCGAGTGGCCGCCAAGGTCAAAGAAGCTCTCGTCGAGAGGGATGGGCTGCGGCGCGTTCGGCAGCAGCTTCTTCCACAGCTCGACGATGACCTTTTCGGTGGGCGTGGCGTTGGCGTGGGCGGCGGCCGCAGCGGCGTTGCCTCCGTCGCCGCGGGCGGCCGATCCCGACGCGGCTGCCGAGGCGACGGCGGTGTCGGGGAAGGGGAGGGCCGGCTTGTCGATCTTGCCGTTAGGGTTCAGCGGCATCTTGCCGAGGGGAACGAAGAGTGTGGGCACCGAGTAGGCCGGCAGCTTCTTCTTGAGGTGGTCGCGGATGTCCTTGATCAGCTTGCGGTGGCGTCGCATGCCGCGCACCAGGTGGGCGTCGCGGCTGGCCTTGGCCCCGTCGGCGGCACCAGCGGCGTCTTCTCCCGCGCTGCTCCTCTCTTCGAGCTCGGCGGCTCCAGGCCCGGGGACGAAGTACGAGACGAGCACCTTTTCCTCGTCCTTGTCTCGTCGCACCAGCGTGACGTTCTCGCGGACGTGCGGGTGGCGCGACAAATGGGTGTCGATCTCGCCGAGTTCGATGCGGAAGCCGCGGATCTTGACCTGATCGTCGGCGCGGCCCGTGCACTCGACGGTGCCGTCGGGCAGGTATCGGCCGAGGTCGCCGGTGCGGTACATGCGGTCACGGATGCCCTTCCAGAACTGGCCCTCGGGCTTGTCCTTGATCGTATCGGCAAAGCTGAGGTTGGGAGCAAGGAAGTTGGGCATGAACTTCTCGGCCGTCACCTCGGGGGGTCCTAGGTATCCCTCGGCAAGGCCGCCGCTCCTGACGTAGATCTCGCCCACCTCGCCGACGGCACACGTGGCGGTGCGCTCGTTGCGGTTGACGACGAGCAGCTGGACGTTCTTCATGCCCTGGCCGGCGGGCATGATGTCCTTCTGCGTCTGCAGGAACGTCGACGAATCAGACACCGACGGGATGGCAAAGTAGCTGACGGCACGCTGCGTCTCGGTGGTGCCGTACATGTTGATGATGCAGACATTGGAGGCGAGGGCCTGAAGGCGGGTGCAGTCGCGCTTGGTCAGCACGTCGCCGACGAAGAAGGCGTTGCGGAGGCTGGGGATGGACGCCGTCGCCTGCGCGCTAAGCAGCTGACCCATGGCCGGGGTGAGGTGGGTGACGGTGGCCTTGGTGGCCGCCATCCACTCGGCCAGCCGGCCAGGAGTGCCGATGTCTTCGGACGTGGGAATGTGCAGCTCGGCACCAAAGAAGAGCGGGGTAAAGATGTCGCGCTGGATCGGGTCGTGGGCGATGCCCGAGAGCATCGTGAACCGCTCGTGGCTGCCGAGCCCGAAGCGCTCGCCCATCCAGGGGAAGAAGTGGGTCAACGAGTGGTGGCGTCCCTTGACGCCCTTGGGGATGCCGGTCGAGCCCGAGGTAAAAGAGAGCGTGCCGACGCTGTCGGGGCCGAGGACAACGTTGGTGCTCTCGCCAGCCGACGCCTGGGCCCCGTCGAGTGCATCCGGCTGGCCAGAGGCGGGCGAGCCACCGAGGACGCTGCCGTCATCGAGCAGCTCGAGGGCGGGGATCTCGATGCGGAGGTCGAGCTCGTCTTGGATGCACTTGCGGACGCTGGCATGGAGCTTGCCGGCCTTGGCCAGCACGATGAGCGCGCGGGGCTTGGCCACCTGGAGGTAGATGTTCTGTCGGGACGGCGGGTAGGCCGGGTCGATGACGCTGAACGTGGCACCGGCCTTGAGCGTTCCGAGGACGGCGACGACGAGGTCGACGCCACGGTAGGCGTACGTCGTCACGACCTCCTCGCGCTGGACGCCGGCACGCAGCAGCTGGTGGGCCACGACGTTGGAAGCGCGGTCGAGCTGGCCGTAGGTGATCTCGCGCAGCTTGCTGGCGGGCGGCGCCATCTCGGCCAGCGAGTCGGTCGATGCCGACAGTGACTCGACGATGCAACGGCGGTCCGGGTGGGACCGTGCGTTGCGCTCAAAGATCTGTGTGATGGCTCCCTTCCAGCCGCACCAGTCGAGGTCGGTGGTGGGGTCCGGGAGGAACTTGTCCTCTGTCGCCGTGCGGATGGGCATGCTCCCGACCGGTGCGGCCGGGTTGGATGCGGCGACGGTGATGAGCTGCGAGAGCTGCGCCAGGACCAGCTTCATCCTCTGCGACGAAAAGATGAGCGAGTTGTACGACAGGTGGACGGCGATGTTGGGCACGAGCGAGTCGTGGAAGGTGCTGGCCTTGACGTCGGACGAAGAGGCGGTGGGCGTGGCGGCTGCATCGTTCGCCTCTGCGCTGGCGTCGCCGGGCACCACGCCGGGCTTGGTGAGGAAGACGGTGAGGTCGGTGGTGAGCGAGGTCGACTGCATGAAGTTTCTCGACTTGCCGCCAGTCTCGTCAAAGAAGCGGACGCGGAAGATGGGCGCCGTCTGCACGCCTTCGGGCAGCGGACCCTCGCGCTCCGCCTTTTCCGCTGCGACCCGCTTGACGATGTCCTCGTAGGGGACGGCGTCGGCGGCGGCCTCGCGCTCGACCTGCTGGATGCGGCGGACAATCTGCCAGAAGGGGTCGTTGGGCTCGATGGGGATGCGGAGGATGAGCGGGTCGCCGGTATGCGGGTCCGACGAGCCGATGACGAGGTCCGTGTCGCCCGTGTATCGGTGCAGCAGGACGGCGAAGGCGGCGAGGAGCAGGTGGAAGGGCGTCGGGCTGGCTGCATCTTCCCGGTCGTCGTCGTCGTCGTCGTCGTCGCTGCTGTTGACCGTGGCGTCCGGGTCCGAAGTCGGATGCGCATCTAGCTCGTGGTGGAGTGCGAGGCGTACGAGATTCTTGCGGGCCGAGGGCGAGAGGGGCGCGGACGCGAGTGCCTGTACCAGCTGCGACGTGGCGGGTCTTGGGTAGTCTGTGGGGAGGGCGATGCTGGGCAGAGACTGAAGCCTGGCCGACCAGCGGTCGAGCCGCGCCTGAAGCTCGCCACTTTGCGTGGTCATGTTGCGCGAGCGTTGGCTGCCGTTGCCGTTGGGGTGGGCAACACGAGCAGAGCGACGATCCGAAGCTAGAAAGCAGGGAGGGGGGATGCTGGAGATGTTCTTGAGGTGCTGCGAAGCAGAGGGATTGATCCAGAAAGCTACGAGGCTGGATGAGAAGGATGAGCAGAGAAAGAAGGGGGCAAGGTGCGACGATAGGCGGGACGAGAAGGGGGAGCGGGAAGGGACGAGATGGAGATGATGTGGTCGTGGTCGAAAGTGGAAGAAGAGCCGCAACTCGACGGGTTTCCAGACGAGACGAAGGCGGCCAGGCCGACTGGGCAAAAGAGGCTCGCTCGCCCGGCCCGTCAGAGTACTGCCTGCCCGCATCCTCCGTCTCGGCATTTCGCCGAGGCCCGCCCAGCCAAAATGCTCGCTTCGAGTCACGCCCGCACAGGTCAGCCTTGGTCAGCGACGGCGCCAAGATCTTTTGTTCTTGGATCGGGATCGCAGCCCGATTGACCTGTTTTCCGATTTTCCCTCCCCCACGTCGAGGCTGGACCGGCAGGCCTGGCCATTCCTGGCAGGGTCCGAAATGACGAGGGCGTGCGTGCGGCGGGCCAGACGGGCAGCTGCCCACCTGCTACCTAGTGTAGCTGCCGGCCCCCCGCTCGTTGCTCGGGACCCCGCAGTCTCAGCTTGGGGGCTGGATTGGATGGGGGCCACGCGGGCAACCGGCACACCGGCATCGGCTGCCTCGCCTCGTCCATCTTTATTCGTTCTGGCGGGCTGCCCTCCTTTGCCGTCGCCGCTATCTAATCACTCCGCGTCCATCATCAAACGCGCCATCCTGCTGCTGTACGACCCAGCCACGACCTCACGATCCAAGACGTCCGACTGCACCACCGCCCGCCTCAAACAAAGCCAGGGCGCCGACCGCGACGACGACAACGACGACCACGACAACGACAACGACAACGACCGCCCCTCCGCTGCCAACGATGCAGGCCAACAACGACTTTGACTACATTGACCCCGCCAGCCGCATCCGCTCGGCCATCAGCACAAAACAGGTCAACGACAAGCTCGACGAACAGCGCAGCGGCACCAAAAACGACCCCGCATCGCGCTGGCACCGAGGCGGCGTGCTCGTAAGCCGCCTCGCAGAGTCCCACATCCAGCCCGCACCCGCCGTCCACTCGTCGTCGTCACCACGGCCACCGAGCTCGTCTACGACCAATGCCGAGCACGAGCACGATGCCGGCAACGACGACGACCGCGCCAGCAAGCTCGCCTCGTCCTCATTCCTGGCGTCCAAGCTGCCCTTCGGCTTCCGCTCCAAGGACGAAGAGCAAGAGTACGTCGAGGAGTCCAAGCTCATGACAAAGCGCATGGAGGATCAAAACTGGCTCGAGATGCTCGGTGAGCTGCCGAGCGGCCTCCCATAAAGTCCTCTCTGTGACGAACCACTGAAGCCCTGACCTGCCACTTTTGCACGACAACGCCGCCATCAGATCCCAAGCACCGCTACGGCAGCAACATCAAGCACTATCACCGTTTCTGGAACCTCAAGGCCGACACCGACCAGAACTTCCTCCAGTGGCTCGACGAGGGCGACGGCAAGGACCTCTCGCTCGAGGAGTGCCCGCGCTCCAAGCTCGAGGCCGAGAGGATCACCTATCTCACGCCCGACCAGCGCCGAAACTACATGACCTACATCGACACCGACCCCTGCCCGCCGCAAGAGGGGCTCGCCCACACCGGCACCGAGGGCGACCTCCGCGCCAGGCTCAACAAGCTCGGCGTGTCTTCCTCGTTTGGCAAGCCCTGGAACGCCACACAGGGAAGGGGCCGCCTGCGATGGTGCAAGACCGGCGAGCTGGTCAGCACGTCCAAGTACGACCACGGCGACCTCGGACAGGGGCGCGGCATTGCCCTTCGCGGAAGCGCAGAGTGGAAGGCCGCCGTGTTCTCTGGCGAAGCTGCAGACGTGGTGCGTTCGGACAAGATCAAGGTCCGGCGGAGGAGAGACTCGGGCTCCTCATCGGCCAGCTACACGTCGTGGAACGAGAGCGACCTCTCTTCGATCGAAGGCGCTTCTGTATCCTCACTCGCTGCAGATTCGGACGACGACGAGCGGACATCGTCATCGGCCCCGAAAGCCTCGCTCGACGAGAAACACCAGTCGAAGCGGGAAAAGTGGCTCGAGAAGGCCAACCTGGGCCCTAAGTACTGGGTCAAGCACAAGCTCGGGCTCTACGCGGCCAAGGATCGTCAGCAGCACATCGGCTGCCCAGAAAAAGCGCAGGGCCGGGGCCAGCAGCCTGCCGGCGACGTCGAAGGCCAAGACGAGGAGGACGATGACCGAGACCATCCGCCAGATGCGCTCATCCGTCGACGAAAGGCCGACACGTGGCTGTTTGTGGCCGACCTCGCCGCCAACCTCTACATCGGCATCAAGACTCGTGGGCAATTTCAGCACTCGTCGTTTCTCGGAGGCTCGATTGTCGCGGCTGCCGGCATCCTGAAGGTCAAGGACGGCATCATCACCTCGATCTACCCCTGGAGCGGCCACTATCGCAGTGGCGGCGAGCACTTCGAGGCGCTCGTCAACCGCCTCCGCCAGAGGGGTCTTGATACGAGCGGGATCAACGTGCGGAAGAGCAAGCTGCTCATCGAAGGTGTCAATCGCTATGGGCGGTACCGCAAGGCAAAGGATCGGAAGAAGCTCGAGATCAAGGAGAGGCTCAGGGAGGGGTGGCACTCGCACTTTGGCAGCGCCGAGCGGCAGCACGCGGGGGGGCAAGGTGGCGGGCCGCACGAGAAGGCACGATCGCCGAGGCCACCGGCCGACAACAGCGAGCGGACGCCAACGAAAGTCGATTCGACCTCGCCCGACGCGGAGAGAAGAAGTCAGGACGGAGGCGTCAAGGCCGAGGCCGAGGCCACGGCGACAACGACAACGACGGCATCGTCGTCACACGCGGACGATGCGTCGATACCGGATGCAGATCACCGCAAGGCAATCGACCATTGCGCAAAAGCTATGGCTTCGGGCTTGAAGTCGGACGGACAGCCAGCGCAAGACGGATAAGACGGGGGGCTGGTGGAGAAGGAGAGGAAGAGAAGGTTGGTTTTTGTGGCTCCCGACCTCTCCCCTTCTCCATCACATGCTCGCATTTGGCCTGCGGACGTCTGGCTTCAGTTGATCCACTTCGGCCGGACCGAGTCGAGTCGAGTCGAGGTGGCGCCCCCGTCGACGAGATTGCGATCGGGCCCATTTCGAGTGCAGCAATTTACCGCGGCCCCAGTTCCCTGGCCGCTCTTCGCACAATGGGAGCAAAGGCGTGGCATCGTCACGACTTGAGTCACCGGTCCTGGATCTCGGTCTGTTGACGACGATACGCTGCGTAAGTGTAAGCCTCTACGGCTTGGAAGAAAAGGCGATGAGGTCGGGCAGTGGACCCACTCGATGCCGAGGCCGCCCCGTTTCATATCGACGAGCGATTTCTGGCGACAAAGCCAAGTTAAGGTGGCTGCTGGGCTTCGCCCCGAGACGTCTGCCTGCCACGCCCGGATGATGTGGCATTGGGCGGGTCCACTTCCACCCTCTCCCTGCCTCGCACCGCTCCCGGAGGGTGTCCGCAGCCATCGCCCACATCCATACACTCGTGCACCGGGCAGACTCGGGGCGTCATCGACGATTCCTGACCCACCCTTTCCAGATGAGCGTCGCAGACTACTGTCTTGGCCAGCACACCACAGCGAACAGGCGGAGGAGGAGGAGGTGTTCGAGGGCCGAGCAAGGCATAAAAAGGGGGGGCTCGGAAGCATCCTTTGCCTCTCGAGACCCATTTCATCTCCCCCTCCCTCCCCTCCTCTTCAGCATCGTCGTCGCGAGACGTCGCAATCCCCCGCTCTCTTTCCCAGTTGAGGCCCTCAAGAGGCTCGATCGGTATCCCACACTCCTTTCTCTCACCATCACGCCCCCGCTCCTTGCACGCAATCTCCTTCCGCACCAACGTCAAGGTCAACACGCTCTCTTACCCTCGGCCCACACCCGGTCTCGAGCTGTTCAAGAGCAAGATGAGGTGGATACTGCTGCAGCTCGCCGTGTTTCTCTCGCTGGCGGCGATGGCAGCCGCCTCGCCTGCCTACGCTGAGAAGCATGGCCTCGCCCATCCCGCGGCACAGGCTCCTCGACAGAGGCACCGCAAGCAGCGCGGTCGCTCGACTCCCAAGGGTGAGTATTCAAGCGCAGCGCCTACAGACAACCTTGATCGAACACCGGCGACTGACGCGCCCGCTCTGCTTTTGCACACTCCCTGCCACGACAGGCGGCAAGCATGGCCATTCGACGCCACAGAAGCGTGCCATCGTCCCCTCTGAGCTCGGACAGCTGGGCCACCTGGCCGAAGAGATGTGGGTCAAGGTCAACCCGGGCAAGGTGGCCAACATGGCCGGCGCCGAGGTGCGCGCCGGCGAGAACCTGGCCGGCAGCACGGCGGCGCACACGGCGCAGCTCGAGCACTCGGTGGCTCAATCGACGCTGGCCTCGCAGGAACACGCGATGGCGACACAGGCCTACCTGCGCGAGCAGAGCGAGACGCTGAAACGCGTCAACCAGCAGCTGGCCCAGGTCGAGGCCAAGCTCGGACAGACCGAGGGCCACCTTGCCGCCGGTGCGCCCGGAAGGCCGCCGCTGATCAATGCCAACGACGTCGACCCGCTGCACCAGAAGAAGAAGAGCCACAAGATGCGCAACATCGCCCTGGCCAGCGGCGGTGCCGTCGCCGCTTGGTGGACGTGGAAGCACTTTTTCGACGCCAAGCCAAAGACGCTCGAGGGTCAGCAGCCCCCCTACGCCGAGGGCGGATCGCAGGACCCCTCTGTGGGCGGTGGAGCCACCCCGGATGCCGGTGCCGGTGCCGATGCCGGTGCTGGTGCTGGTGCTAGTGCTGGTGCTGATGCTGGTGCTGGTGCTGGTGCTGGTGCTGGTGCTGGTGCTGGTGCTGGTGCTGGTGCCGCAGCCGCGCAGTCGCCGCCGCAAGTCATCCCGATCGGCAGGACTAGCCCGTTCACGGGCGGCCAGGTTGGACTCATCTCGGGTACCGACCAGCTCGTCGACATGGACAACAAGTGGTGGCTCAACAGCGATGGCTGCCCTACCGGCTCAGAGGCCAGGTGCGCCCAGGCCCTCGCTCAGCACCAGGCTCAGGCCAACCCCGCCGCCAACCCTGCCACCAACTCGGCTGCGAGCCAAGCTTTCAGCCCGGCCGGTGCCGTCAGCCCCGCTCCCGACCCTGGCTACCAGTCTACGCAGGCACCGACGGATCCTAGCCTCAACGGTGGCCAAGGTGCTGGTCTCGGCGCTGGTTCCGCCGGTACCGGTGCTGTTGTCGGTGCCGCTGGCCCCGTCGCTGGCGCAGCTGTCCAGCCTGGATCTGGCTCCCAGGGCCTATCGGATGGAAGCGGCAGCGTGGGCGGCGCTGGTCTCGGCGTCAGTGCCAGCGGCTCTAACGATGCGGCTGGAGGCGGCACCACTGGCATCACTGGCGGCCAGGGTGGCACCGGTGCCGGCAGCGTCGGCAACGCCAACGCCAACGCCAACGTCAAGCGCAAGCGATCGATGCCAGTCGATCTGGGCAAGCGCGAGCCTGCCGGCCCGCCGATGGGACCAATGTTCACCGAGGCGGCTGGCAAGCTCGTCGGCGAGGTGGGCGAGAGCTCGCACGGTGTTTCGCAGCAGGCCGCCCGCTTCATGGCCAAGGACGCGACCGCTCCTCCGAGCCACGTCGGACCTTCGAACGGCATCGACCTCAACTCGAACACCTTCTCTGCCTTCCACGGCCAGGATGGTTTCAGCCCTCGCCCGCAGCAGCCCGCCGTCGCCTACCCGTACAGTGCAGAGGACCAGGCATCCCGCATCCGGATCCAGCAGACGCTCGATGCAAACACGCGCATCATGGAGCAGCACACGGCCAACGTCCGCGCCGAGACGTACAGGCTGCAGCAGCTGGGTGCTGCGTTCGACGCGCGCCGCTCGGACGTGGGCCAGCTCGAGAACAAGGTCGAAGCCATGATGCCGCAGCTGCAGGAGGCGCTCGGCAAGATCAACAAGATGAACCCGCCCAAGGGCTACCTGATCAAGACGCGCACCCAGCTCATCATGGACGGACTCGTCCTCACCTGCCTCGGCTTCTTTGCGCTCAAGAGCTTCAACAACTGGAGGCACAGCGGTACCCCTCCCCAACAGCAGCCCGCGCCCGGGGATGCCGCTGGTGGCCTCGATGGCTACGGAGCAGGTGCTGGCCTCGGCACCGGTGGCGGTGGCGGTGGAGGTCAAGACGCATACGACAAGTACGATTTCCACCTGGTCGATCGGTGCTCGACCAAGTCCGGGGCACAGCTCTTTGAGGACGGAACGGGCATGCTCTGGGACCCCGACACCGTCGCGCCCATCCCCGAGTCGCAGACCAAGAAGTGCTCCGGCGGCGAAGCCGGCGTCGGAGCTGCCTCGCTGTCCGACGACGGCCTCGAGTCTGACCCGCGGGGCGATGACGCTCTCGAAGGCGGCGATGACCTTGGCGGCGGCGCCGCCGGCGGCGCTTCCGGATCCGGCGCTGGTGTCGCCAGCGGATACGGTGGTGCTGGTGCTGGTGCTGGTGCTGGTGTCGGTGCCGGTGCCGGTGCCGGTGCCGGTGCTGGTGAGAGTGCAGCTGCTGGCGGCGCTGGACCGGCTGGTGGTGCTGCCGGACTCAAGAAGAAGCGATCGATCCACATGGCCGAGGACAAGCGCGCAGACGACATGGTGAGCTTCCTCTAGTCTGTCCTCGACCGTCGATGATTTGCCTCAATGGTGGGGATGCGGAGTCCTCATCATCTGCGGCCATATCGTGGTGTGGCTATCTGTGATCCTGGCGCGGTGAACGAGGGTACCCGGCGTGGCGCCAAGGGATGAGAGAGGGAAGAGGCAATCTGGCGGGGCCGCTGAACTGTAGCTCCATGTCTTGGACGAGTACCATCAATGTCCATTCTCTCTCGTCCCTGCTCTGCTGGCTCGTGATCTCGTGCGACTGTGGTGGGATCAAAGGAATTGGCATGCTGACGCTGACGCCCTTCTCTGGTTTTCCTCTCCTTGGCAGCCCTCATACGTCTCCAGCCTGGCACGACGAAGCACGGGCGCGTCAGCCTCGCTGCGACCGACCAAACGCCAGTGGTGGCTGATGGGCGGTCTGACGGGGGCGATGGCGGCGGACTGGGTGTTGAACAAGGCCAAGCAACGGCACCAGCAGCTGGAGAACAAGAGCAAGGAGGCGCAGCTGGCGCAGCCGGCGTCGCAGAGCGCCGCTGCTGCGCTGGCGGGCACGCAGATTGGGACGGGCGGGGTCGGGCAGGTAATGAACCCGCTCACGGGCAATGCCGTCGCCATTGATCCCACCACGGCCCAGGCCTACGATACCGTCACGGGCGAGGTTGTCGATCTCTCTGCGATTCCGGGCCTGGGGCAGGGGCAGGATCAGGACGATGATGGCGAAGGCGACGAGGAGAAGCAGGTGGGTGCCCAGCCTGGTCAGGATGGTGCGGCTTCGGTGGTTCAGGCTGCCGGAGTGGCGCCGGTCCAGCAACAGCAAGCACAGCCGATGCCGATGCCGATGCTGCAGCCGTCGCCGTCGCGATACGTGTTCACGCCTCAGGCTGTTGCTCAGTCGCAGCCAAACCCTCAGCAGCAGCAAGCCGGCGTCGTCCTCAACCAGCCCGGATTGTCAAGCCCTGCGCTAGCTCAGCCTCCAATCCCTGGATTCAACATTGCGCCGGCTACAGCGCAATTCACCTCTGGCACGCTCGCTGGGCAGGCTGGAGGAGGTGTGGGCCACCAGGCCTCGAACGTCAGCGGAGGAGCGGCAGTGGACGGTCAAGGCGCCAACGCAGTCGGAGGACGCGGAAGACGATGATGGGCGGTGCGGCCGGGGGTGGGCCCAAAGTGACGTCGACGATGGGCGTTGGAGGGAGGCGAGGGAGGTGGTGCGCGTCGAGGCGGAGTGCGCGTGATGGCTTGCGCGGGGTTGGTACATCGAGGCAGAGGAAAGAGTCAGGCGGAGAAGGAGAAGTAGCTACCGGTGGGTGGAGGGGCGCAGTGAGAGATGGGGATGGACGAGCACGCGGGGCAAGGGTTGCAATCGGACGCGGACGGGATGCTTACAGCATGAGATGGTGTGGCCCGCTTTGTTGCGTTCGGGATCGCGAGGGGCGCCAGGGCGAGACTTCAAATTTGACTCTGGCAGAGGGACAAGAGTCGGGGTCGGGATCGCCTTTTCGGGTTCGGAGCGGCAGGGGGCGATTTTTCGTCTAGAGGGCGGCGGGCGGCGGGCGGTGGACAGGCAGGCAGGCAGGCAGGCAGGCAGGCAGGTGCAGAGGATCAACACGGCAGGCTAGGGAGCTAGGGCAGGCAGCGTGCCGTGCATGCAGAATGACCGCCTGCCTGCTTGGTGGGCTCGTCTGGCTGGCCTGGTCCGGCCAATTTTGGCTTGGTTGACTCTCCGATAGGCCGCCCGCTGCGTCGCCCGTCACCACCACCACCATTCTTGATTCGCCTGTCTCTCTCGCCCTTCTCTTCTGTCTCTCTGCGGGCCATCGCATCGTGCCGCTTGGCTACCGCTCCCCCACTCTCCTTTATATCCACCATCCACCACCACCACTCCTGGCCACTCCCGCACCTTTGCACGACCGCCTCCCCTCCCTGGATGTCGCCCCGCCGGTAGTCAATCGGCACCTGCTCCTTTTCAAGAAGCCGCCGATACACAGCCAGTCGCCAGCACCGCACACGCACACACACGCACACACACGCACACACACGCACACACACGCACACACACGCACACACACGCACACACACACCCCATGCCGTCGTCCTCGCCCGATCGCGCCGCAGCGCCCATCCGCGAGTCGGCCACCGCGCGCTCATCGCTCTCCTCGCAGACCACCGAGCTCGGTCAGACACAGGCCGCCACCACCGCAACATCGTCCTCGCAGCAGTTTGCCACCACGCCGTCATCGTCCGCCGGTCTGCACAGCCGCAAGCCACAGGGCGCCAGCAAGCCTCACCCGGACCACGTCGACGTCGGCGCCGCACACCAGCACGACCCGCCTCGCCACCCTACTGACAACGATGAACACGCCAACTCGTACCCGCTCTTTGCCGGCGACAAGCCCTGGTCGCAGCGCTCCTGGGCCTACGAGCTCACGCCCTTCCGCGGCATGTGGTACGACGTCCGCCGCAGGAGCCCCTTTCTCCGCCACGACTGGACCTCGGCCTTTGAGCCCCGCAACTGGTGGACCATTGTCAACAGCGTCTTCCGCATGTACTTTATCAACCTCATGCCCGCCATCGCCTACGTCATCGACATGAACTACCGCACCAACGGCGCCTACGGCATCAACGAAGTCATCCTCGCCTCCGCCCTCGCCGCCATCGTCTTCCCCATCTTCTCGGTCCAGCCCCTCACCTTTGTCGGCGTCACCGGCCTCATCAACCTCGTCAACTACACCCAGTACAACATCTTTGTCGGCTACTACAACTTTAGCCAGATCGACTACCTCCGTATCCAGGCTTGGTCCCTCATCTGGTCCGCCGCCTTCCACTGGGTCGTGGCCGTCTTCAACGTGTGCGACTTTACCCGCTTCATCACCGACATGACCTCCGAGACCTTTGGCTTCTACGTCGGCATCGTCTACATCCAAAAGGGCATCGAGCTCCTCATCGAGGAGTTCAAGCCCGCCCCCCTCGACAACGCCACCGGCTGGTTCTCGGTGACCATCGCCATCCTCTTCACCGTCTCCGTCTACCTCGTCTCCAAGGTCGGAGCCACCTCGTACCTCCCCTTCCGCCTGCGCAACCTCGTCGGCAGCTACGCCTTCACCGCCGGCATCCTCTTCTGGACCGGCTTCAGCCACTTTCCCGACTACTCTCTGCGCCGCATCCCCATCGAGCGCCTGCCCATCACCAGGTCCTGGTTCCCCACCATGGACCGCCCGTGGTTCATCGACTTCTGGAACATCGAGCTCAAGTACGTCTTTGTCGGCGCTCCGCTCGGCTTCCTCATCATGCTCCTCTTCTACTTTGACCACAACGTCAGCAGCGTCATGGCCCAGGCGCGCCGCTTCCCCGTCCGCACCCCGGCGGGCTTCCACTGGGACTTTTTCCTGCTCGGCGTCACGACGCTCGTCGCCGGCTTCCTCGGCCTGCCCGCGCCCAATGGGCTGGTGCCGCAGGCCCCCGTCCACACCGAGACGCTGTCGGTCTTCAAGCAGGTCGACAAGCCCGACGAGGAGCAGGAGGTGGCCATGGACAAGCCGGTCCAGCGCGGCGAAAAGCGTGGCAGGGGTCGGGCGGCCGAGCTGCCCACCCGCACGGTGCGCCGGCAGCACGTCGTCAACACGCGTGTCGTCGAGCAGCGCGTCTCGCACCTCGCCGTCGGCCTGCTGACGCTGGGCACCATGACGCGGCCGCTGCTCGTGGCGCTCGGCACGATGCCCAAGGCCGTCTTCGCCGGCGTCTTTGTCCTGGTCGGCTGGGCCTCGATCGAGCGCAATAACATCACCATGCGCACCCTTGCCATCTTCCGCGACCGCCAGATGATGCCGGCCGACGAGCCTCTCGCGCCCATCCGCCGCCGCAAGATCGCCCTCTGGGTGGGCATCCAGTGGCTCTTTTTCGCCATGACGATCGCCATCAGCCAGACCATCGCCGGCATCGGCTTCCCGGTCATCATCACGCTTCTCATCCCCTTCCGCTACTTTGTCGTGCCCCGGTGGTTCTCTCCGCTCGAGCTCAAGGTGCTCGACGCGCCCACCTCGGACGCCGACGTGGTGCTCGCCTCGCTCGGCCACGAGACGGAGCGCGTGACGGGCCGCGGCGTCGAGGTGGCGCTCGACACGGGCATCGCCGGCGACCTCTACGACGGAGGCAAGAAGCGCGACGACGACAGCTATGGCGACGATGGAAACCAAGCTGCGGCTGGCGCTCTTCGAAGCCAGCACGGCGGGGCTGCGGCTAGCGAGAAGACCGTCTACGCGGACGCGGAAAAGTCGGTCGGCGGCGTCGGTGGACACCGGCCGATGCATGCCCAGGATGAGGGGACGAGGGCGACTGGCCCGGCGGCCATGAGCAGCGGCATCGCCGCTGGTACCGCCGGGCTCGCAGCCGACGAGGCCAAGGAGGAGAGCAAAGGCGGCGGCGCTGCATCCACGCACAGCGGTCAGGATCACGTCCTCGCCTCGCAGCCTGCAGGGCAGCAGAGCGATCAAGTCGACGCGGCTATCCTCGTGCAGCAGCAGCAGCAGCAGCAGCAGAAGGACGAAGCCAAGAGGGCCAAGGAGGCAGAGGTCGTAGCCGCGCAGCAAAGGAAGGCCGAGGAAAAGCGGGCCAAAGAGGAGAAGAAGGCAGGGGAGAAGCGCGTCAAGGACGAGAAGAAGAGGGCAAAGGACGAGGAAAAGCAGCGCAAGAAGGCGGCCAAGGACGAGGAAAAGAGGCGCAAGGAAGACGCCAAGCGCGAGGCCGCCGAGGCCGAGAGGGAGAAGAAGGCACAGAAGGACAGGGATGCCGCCCTCGCCGCCGGCGTTGCGGGTGCTGCAACCGCCGCGGCCACTGCTGCCGGAGGCGATGCGGCCAAGGAGGAGGGAGAGGACAAGTCACCCGACGCAAAGTACGAGCAGGTCGAAACGGCTGAGCCGGACCCTCTGTCGAGCACGGCACCCCAGATCTCGGCCGACGTCCTTCCCGTTCCGGGAGCCTCTTCGTCACTGACGCCGGCGAGTGCAGGCGGGGACCGACCGCCGCGTCTGTCGACGTCGAGCAGCATCAAGCGCAAAGCCGTGCCGCGCCTCTCGATGACCGACGAGGAGCCGCAGGCCGCCGCGATAGCAGAGGCACCTGCTGCCTCGATCGCCGCGAGCAATGATGCAGCCGCGACGTCGTGGAGCAACCCCACTGGCGTCGACTCGATCCCAACCTCTCCTGCGACGACGGCGGCGGCGGGCAAGAGGGGAAAGCGGCACATTGTGGCCATCGAGAACCCGGTACGAGGGGCCGGCTCGCCGCCTCCTCCCGTCCAGTGGCGCAACGACGGCGAGAGCGATGCCTGATCCGCCGTAACCTCCCGCCGCCCCCAAAAGCACGTCCTTGCTACCCGCTCACGCTCATAGAAGAGCACCCACCCATCTGATACCCCGTCACCCGCCTCCTTATTCCAACATGATTCCGCCCTGCTTGCGTTGCTACATCTTTGCTCTGCTCCTGTGCCTTCCTTGCTTGATCCTGCTCCGCCTCCGTGAATGTATGGATGGACAGCATTGCCCGTGCGCAGGCAGGTGGGCAGGACGGTGCGTGTTGAATACCGGTGTGATGCGTCGAAGGTGGTGGGCCCGAGGAAATCGCCGGGTCTGTGTCCGGTTGCCGGGTCGCGTCCACGTGGCGCCGCGAGGGCGGGGCGGGGCCAAAGTCAAACCGGCCAACCGTCTTCCGAAGCCGCGGCCGCCGCCGGTCGGGGGGCCATACTCGCCGCCCGTCTCCTGCGCTGTTGCCTTCACAAACCTCCTCCCGACCACGACCGCCGTCACCATCACCACCTTCAGCAGCCTCAGCGCACCTCGCAGCAAGGCATGACGATCGATCCGGCCGCACCCGCTTCCGCCTCGGCCTCGGCGCTCCACATCGAGACGCCGCTGGTGCACTCTTCGATCCTCTCCAAGCGGACGGGGCACAATGTCTACCTGAAGCTCGACAGCGCCCAGCCGTCCGGGTCGTTCAAGATCCGGGGGATCGGGCGCATCTCGGCCCTCTCGCTCTCGCGGTACGGGCGCGAGGGAATGCACCTCGTCTGTTCGTCTGGTGGCAATGCCGGGCTGGCCACGGCGCACGCGGCGCGCACGCTCGGCGTACCGTGCACCATTTTCGTGCCCACCTCTACCGAGGGCGCCATCGTCGACACGCTGCGGCGCCAATACGGTGCCGAGGTCGTGGTGGAAGGTGCCGTATGGAACGATGCGGATACCGAGGCTAGACGGTTTGTCGAGGCGCAAGAGGGGAGGGTGTATATCCATCCGTTTGACGGCGCGGAACTGGTGCGCGGTCATGCCACCCTCGTGCGGGAGGTGTACGACCAGATGCCGCGCGGCGAGGACGTCGATGCCATCATCTGCGCAGTGGGCGGCGGCGGCCTAGTCGGAGGCATCCTCCACGCCCTCTCCTCCTCCTCCTCCTCCCCCTCCTCCTCTGCCGCCAAGACGAGGGTGATAACGACGCAATGCTTCGAGACGGACTCGTTTACCCGCTCCCTCCTCTCTCGACCGGCACAACACGTCACCCTCGACGAGATCAGGAGCAAGGCCACGTCAATGGGCACACGCACGTGCTCCGCGTCGCACCTCGATGCCGCGAGGCGGTACGGACACGTCACGCCGGTGCGCGTCGACGACGACCTGGCCGCCTCGGCCGTCTGGCAGTTTTACCGCGACCACGGCGTCCTCGTCGAGCTCAGCTGCGGCGCCGCCCTCGCGCCCGTCTACTTTCCGCAGCGCATCCTCAGCACCGCCCTCGCCTACGGCGAGCAAGACGAGGTGGTGGTGCGAGGAGCGCCGCCACCGCGTCCCGCCCGCAAGAATGTCGTCGTCGTCGTGTGCGGTGGGTCGAAGATTGATGCGGAGATGGTCAAGAGGTACGAGGAGCAGACGGGCGACATGGACGGACGCGGGAGGGCCGATGTCGATGGCGTGCCAGTCTAGGGACAATCGGAGGTAGAGCATGCACTTCGTACATTTATTGCCACTTCAGCGGCACCGTCCCTGTCGCCAGTCCACCCGCCTGCGCGCCAGCCAGACTGGGCCTCACCGTCCCAGCTCCTCGAGGATCTCGGCCTGCCTCGCCTTGGAAACCTTCATGAACCCGCTGAGCTGCATGTCAAAGCTGCCGCTCCCGCCCGTCAGGGCGCGCAGCCGGCTGCTGTACCGCACCAGGCGCGCCAGCGGCACGCTGGCGTGCACCACCGTCTGCTGGCCCTTTCCTCCCGCACCGCCCCCGCTCGAGGAGGCGAGGTCGTTGAGGGATCCAACCTCGAGCGACTCCGAGGGGATATAGACCCCCTCGTCGCCGCCCGGTGTGCCTGCAGAGCCAGAGGCCGACGCATCGTCGGTCGAGTGCTCGACGTCGAGCACCGTCCCGTCCTGCTCGTTTGTCAGGTCCGAAACGACCTTGCCTAGATCCTGCGCCGAAATCGACAGGCGGACCAGCATCACTGGCTCCATCAGCGTCGTCAATGCCGCATTACCGCTGCCGCTGCCGCCGCCGCCCGGACCCCTCGCACCCGCAGCGGCACCGCCGCCGCCTCCCTCTGCCGCCGTCACGCTGGGCGAGGGCGGAAGCGGGTGCAGGACGCGACGGAGCAACGTTGTGACCAGCAACGAGATTGACGAGGGCGTCGATAGCTCCGGACCGTAGAGTTGCGGGTGCGAGATCGTCAGGTGCAGGTTGGTGAGCGGGTTCGACGTCAGCGGCCCGCGAGACAGGGCGGCCATGGCACCCGAGCGGAAAGAGTTGAGCAGCGAGGTCAGGTCCATCCCCGCCAGGCCCGTCGAGGCGTCGTCCGCGCTCCTCTCGGCCGTCGCGGTGTTTGTCCTGGCGTTGGCGTTGGCGCTGCCGCCGCGAGCACGCCGGCGCTCCTCGGCCTCCTCGGAGACGTACTGCTCGATGTCCCGTTCGTCCTCGGCGCCAGGCGCGGCCTTCTTCCGGGCTGCGTCCTTGGCAGCTGCGACCGCGGCATCGTCGCCGCTGCCGCCCTGGTCCAGCCTCACCTCGATCCGGTTGCCGCCCAGTGCCGGATCGCCCTCCTCGTCGTCGCGCAGCGCCCGGACGTGCAGCCGGCAGCCGACCTTGACCTTTTTGCCGCCCATTTCGCGGTCCAGCACGTCCTCGATGGTGAGGCCGCGCTCGTCGACGCTGTCCGCCAGCGTCTCGCGGAAGCTGACGCGCACCCCGCCCATGCTCGCCCGCACGTTGAACTCATTCTCCAGCCGGTCCTTTGCGATCTCGAGGTGCAGCTCGCCCATGCCGCTCAGCACCGTCTGTCCTGTGCCCGTACCCGCCGAGGCGGCAGCGGCGCCGGCGCTCGTCCCGGACGAGGCGCTGTCGTCGAGGCGCAGCGAGGGGTCGGTACGCACCAGCATCGCCAGTGCCTCGAGCACCGCCGGCTCGTCCGACTTGGAGCGCGGCTCGATGCTCATGCTGAACACGGGTGGCGGCACGTGGACCCGCTTGAGGCGGAGCGACTTGACGTCGGTCGCTGTCGAGGCATCGCCGTGACGCCCCCCTCCGTGACCGTGACCGGCATCTGCGGCCGCCTTGGAGTCGACGAGGGTATCGCCGGTCCGCGTGTCCTTGAGACCGAGCAGCACGCCGATCTGGCCCGCGCGCAGCGTGTTGGTCTCGATGTACTGGTCGGCAAACGGCAGGAGCAGGCGCGATAGCCGCTCGCGCGACTGCGTCGTGGTGTTGAAGAGCGAGGTGCTGCGCTGCAGCGTGCCCGAGTAGACGCGGACAAACGTCGTCGGCCCGCGCCGCTTGTCGTGGACCACCTTGAAGGCAAGCAGCGTGGTGCGCTTGTCGTCGATCGGGATCGTCACCTCGTCAGTCTTCGTCGAGGCATCGGCAGCCTGGCCATCGGGCTGCGCAGCTGCCTTGGCTGCACCGGCATTGGCAGCGCCCTTGCCGTGCCGGGAGCGGCCCTGCTGAGCTGCGACGGTGCCAACAACGGCTGGCTTATCGTTGGGACTTGGCAGGAACTCGGCCACGGCATCGAGTAGCGGCTGCACGCCGATGTTCTTGGCCGCCGAGCCGCACAGCACGGGCAGCACACTGCCGCGCAACGTCTGCCTCCGGATGGCCGCCTTGATGGACTGCTCCGAGATCGAGGCGTGCGGCTCCTCGTTGGAACTAGAGGGTTGCGAAAAGAGCTCCTCGAGCAGCTCGTCGTCATGCGATGCGAGCGTCTCGACGAGAGCGTGGCGTGCCTTGACGGCCTCGTCCCACAGCGCCGCCTCACTCTCCTTCTGGCCCTTGACGAATGCTGTCCGCGTCACAATCTCGCCGGCCTTGCCGGAGAAGGTGAGCTTCTGCATACTGAGCAGGTCAAGAACACCGCCGATCCCCGCCTCATCGCCGTTGGCGTTGGCGGGCGGTAGCGGGAGCTGGAGGACGATGGGCTGGGCGTGCAGTCCGCTGGCGAGGATGCTGCGAACGGAGCGTGAGAGGGATGCGCCGGTGCGGTCGAGCTTGTTGACGAAGAGCAATAGACTCTTGACGTCGTAGCGCGCCGCCTGCTTCCAGACCATTTCAGTCTGTGCCTCGACTCCCTCGACGCCGTCGAGCACCACGACGGCGCCGTCGACGACGCGGAGGGCGCGCTCCACCTCGATGCCAAAGTCGATGTGACCGGGCGTGTCGACGAGGGTGATGCCGACCTGGTCGCTCGTCTTGGGCTTGGTCACGGTCGAGGGTGACCACCATACGGGACCCACGGCGGCCGACTGGATCGTGATACCACGCTGTCGCTCCTGCTCGAGAAAGTCGGTGACGGTGCTGCCGCTGTCGACATCGCCGGGCGTCCCGCTGATGCTCGATTTTGTCGATCCAGGCACCGGAGGCGATAGTGCATTGGTGAGGTGGAGCAGCCGCTCTGTCAGGGTCGTTTTGCCGGCGTCGATGTGAGCAATGATCGAGATGTTGCGCAGCTGCGTGGTGGGCACCTTTTCCGGGTCCGGTGGTGGTGGTGGTGCGGCGGAGGCCGCGGAGAGGGCGGCAGTGCAGTGCAGGCTGCGGACTCGTGGTCCAGATGCTGCGTTGAGGTCGAAGCCACGCTGCCTCCGGCTGGACATGCGGCCGCCGTAGATGGTGGACAGAGGCGGAGAAGATGTCGAAGCTAGTGAAGAGGGCGGCCTGGAGCTGAGAGTCAGGACGCGGTTGCTACTGGTGCCGACGCCCCTCGTCGCCGCAGCCCTGCTCGCCGCAGCAAGCGTGCGAGTTGGGAGCATGTTTGTCCTCGTTCTATGACTGATATGGCTGGGCGCACGTCGAGCTATCGCTGGTGGTGGTGGTGGTGGTGGTGAAAGAAAGGTCATCGAGGTGGGCTGACCTGACCTGGCAATTCTTCGCGCCTTTGAATGGCTGCTGCTCGGTCTCCGTCTCCCGAGCCTTTTTCTCTCGCGGGTGCCGCCTCCACACGCCAAGCCGGCTTCATCCGTGCTGCCTCGATGGCGACGCCGCGGCCACGGCGCCATGATGCGACTCACACCTTGACCCATCAACGCCCGAGAAAGCAGGTGCGATCGAGCATGTCGATCGCTGCCGGTGCAGCAGAGAAAGAGAAGCAGTGATTGAGTAGTGTTACACGCAGGGGAATCCTGCCGAGGTTGGAGCAAGCGCCTGCCGCTCGCTACCGCTTGCCCTTTGTTGGTCGCCGCGCCATCCCCATTCCCAGCCGCCGCTTGCCATTTCCCAGACCTGCGCTGATGCCGTTGGCGGTGCTCGTACCGCCATTGGTGGTCGCGCTGCTGCTGCTGCTGCTGCCGCCGCCGCTTCCCTGCGCGAAATTGTCGGCCATCGTCGCTGCCTCGTCGGCCGAGGCGGGGAGGAGATCGAGGAGGCTCGACATGCTGCTGCTGTGCGCCTGCTGGAAGCTTTCCAGGTCTGCCCGTCGTCGCGGCGCCATGCCATCGGTGCGCCCCGACGCCGCCTCAATCGCATCCTCTGGCCGCGCCTTGAGCCGCACCTCGTCAGTGAACCGAGGCGGCGGTGGGGGCTGCACCCTCTCCCGCTCCGCCTTCTGCCGTGCCTGCATGCTCGGCGGCATCAGCGGCCGCTTCATCAGTCCGCCTCCCAGTGTCGAGCCCGAGCCAGACCGTCCCATGCCTCCGCCCACTTGCAAGCCCGAGTAGGTCGCATAGGTGCTGCCGCCACCGCCAGTCGTGGGTTTGATGTTTGCACCGACCTCATCGTCGTCGTCGTAGTCGTCCAGCACCGTCGAAAAGGAGCCAATCGTAGGCCGAGAGAAGCCCAGGTTTTGCCTCATGGCTGCATTGCCTGCCCCGGAGCTGCCGTTGGACCACGACGACGACGAGGCAGAGTAGGGCCCCGAGCTTCCCAAGTTACCGTTGCTGAACTTGCCAAGGCTTGATGACGGCGCAAACGAGCCGCCTCCGCTGAACCTACCTAGAGAGCCTCCGCCGCCGCTGACAAAGCCGCCAGAGGACGATCGTCCGCCGGAGCCGTAGCCGCCGTAACCGCCGCTTCCGACGCCGCCAGACCTCTCGAGCTCCTCGGCACGATCGACGCGCGTAAGCTCTTGAGCCAGCTTGGTCCTCTCGAACTGCCGGATCGAGTCGTTGCAAGCCGACGGCTCCGGCTTCGGTCGGCCCGTGACCTTGACAATCGCATCGACGGCTGCAGAGTCGAGCTCGGGCCTCGCCGTGCAGAAAGGGACAGCCTTTGCGTCGGTCGCCGAGCCACCAGCCTCGCGCTTGGCAATCGACGAGATAAAGTGGCTGAGCACCTTGTCCCTCGTCTCGCCACCCGCCATTCGCAGCGAGCAGTAAGACAGATAGAGCATCGCCTCGGCGCGCGTCATGGCGACGTAGAGCAGGCGGCACTCCTCGTCGACCTCGTGGGGCTGCTCGCACCGGAAGGATGGGTAGGTACCCTCTTCCACTGCGGGGACAAACACGACAGGCCCTGCATCGACGAGAATGTCGAGAAGCACAGCAGTCGAGTGACAGTATGGTCAGTCGGTGGCCGCATCATTCCGTCGGCTCGCCTCGGCGGTCACTCACATTCGAGCCCCTTTGCCGCGTGGCAGGTCGAGATCGTCACCTTGGGCTTGGCCTTGCCGTCGTCGTCCTCGGCCTCGGTCGTATCGGTGGCGAGGATGCTCGCTTCGAGAAAGACTCGAAGCGGTGTCTTGTCCTCTTCGTCCTCGTCGTCGTCGTCGTCGTCTTCGACGTCGATATCCACCGCAAAGGCCGAACCATCACCGCCGTCGGCCGGGTCCGGTTCCTCCTCCTTCTTGGTCGCCTTGGCCGGGGAGCCGCTTGAACGGTCGAGCATGGCCTCGCCAAACGTCTTCCTCGCCTTCTTTGCCCGCTTTTTGTCCGGCTGTCGGGGCGAGGTGCGCTTGCCCTTGTCTTCCTCGTCGCTGCTGATGAGGTCGATCACCTCACTCTCTGGCTCCCTCTTGAGGGCTCGCTTCTCGGGCTGCGACGGCTGCGAGGGCGCCTTGGTCGAGGGCGTCGCCGTCATCAGGCTCTCGGTGTCGTAGTGGTCTGGATCGACGAAGTCGCCGTCGTCCCGGTGGTACGCCTCCTCGTCCTCGGTCTCGTCCTCGCCGTCCTCGTAGCGGCGCAGCATGGCGGCCGCCGTCTTCTCGTTGCTCTGTTCGAGCATCGTTGCGAAGCTGATCAGCTCTTTGACGTTCTCCCAGCGCGAGTCGAAGTCGGGCTCGCGTCGGAGGTAGGTCTCGTAGTCGATCCTTTTGAGCAGCGCCTCGATCAGCTGCGAGACGGGTTTCCTCTGCTTGGCCATCTCGCGAAGCTCGACGACGGCCGCCACCAACTCGCCCAGGCCCTTTTTGACCACGGGCCCGATGCCGGCCACCTTGAGCCTGCCGCTCACCAGCCGCTCGGCCACCTCCATCGGCTTGAGGTTGAGGCGATGCGCCTGGGCGCGCAAGTCGCCGATCTTGTTCTCGCCGATGCCACGCTTGGGCACGTTGACGACGCGGACGAATGCAGGGGTGAAGCCCGGATTGTCGGCGAGCGAGAGGTAGCCCAGGATATCCTTGATCTCCATTCGGTCAAAGAACTTGTGGCCGCCCACCATCCGGCTCATGATGCCCTGCGTCTGGAACTCGGCCTCGATGGCTCGGCTGAGCGCGTTGAAGCGCAGGAGCACGGCAAAGTCGTTGTAGTTGAGCAGACCTCCGGAGTGGGCGACGATACGCTTGATCTCGGACGCGATGAACCAAGCCTCCTTGGGCGCGTTGCTGTTGAACCGCAGCGTCACCGGCGGCCCTCGCGGGTGGGAAGTGTGCAGTCCCTTTTCGACCCTCGCACGATCTGCAAGGCCGCGCGGCGGTCAAGACGAGGAAGCACGGGGAAAGCGGGGCCAGGTGAGGCACGGTCAGCACGCGATGGCGACGCAGAGCCTCGGTCGGGCCCGGGCTCGGTCGTGGTCGTGCCGACACTCACCCTGCTGCACCACCTTGAGCGAGGCCTCGAGGATGGCGCCGGTGCTGCGGTAGTTTTCCTCGAGCCGGACTTGCTCGGTGCCCTTGAACTCGAGGCACATCTTCTTGAGGTTGCCCACCTCTGCGCTGCGCCAGCCGTAGATGCTCTGGTCCGGGTCGCCGACGACGCTGATCGACTGGCAGTGGGCGGCCATGAGGCTCATGAGCATGTACTGCGCCGTGTTGGTGTCTTGGAACTCGTCGACGAGGACATGCTCGATCCTTCGGGCAATCTGCGGGTTTTGGCGGAAGAGGCGGACGCCGTAGACGAGCAGGTCGTCAAAGTCGAGGGCGTTGGCCTCGCGCAGCTGCTCCTGGTAGCGGAGGTAGATGTCGGCCATGATGCGCTTGAAGTCGGAGCTGAAGCGGGTGCGGAAGTTCTGGCCGGGCGCCTGCTTCTGCTGCTGCGACGACGAGGCCGACGACTTGAGCGCCTCCTCGCGGTACCTCTGCGGGTCGATGTCCTTGGCCTTGGCCTTGGAGACCTCGGACATTGCGTCTTCGGGCTTGAAGAAGATGCCCTGCTCCTTGAGGTCCTTTTCCATGGGCTTGATGATGAGCTTGAAGAGCTTCTTGCTCTCGTCGGCGTCGACGATGGTGAAGTTGTTGGAGAGCTCGATGAGCTGGCCGTACTTGCGGAGGTACTTTGCGCAGGTGGCGTGAAAGGTGCCGATGACGAGGTTGGCGGTGCGCGCGGGTCCGATGAGGGCGGTGAGGCGCGACTTCATCTCGTTTGCGGCCTTGTTGGTAAAGGTGACGACGACGATGTTCTCGGGGTTGATGTTGTTGCCGGGGTCGAGGATGAGCCAGGCCACCCTCGAGGTGAGGACGCGCGTCTTGCCCGATCCGGGGCCGGCGAGGATCTGGAGCGAATGCAGCGGAGGGTGGGTGGCGGCCTTGAGCTGAGAGGGCGAGAGCGAGGCGAGGTAGGTGTTTCGCTGCGGCCGCTTGTTGAAGGGGACAGCGGACGAGGTGTCGGCGCCGGCCGCTGCGGCTGCGGCTGCGTCTGCGGCTGCGCCTTCGCCGTGGTCGGTGGATCCCGCCGCTGCTGCCGGAGCAGCCGAAGCGACAGCGGCAGCGCCGTTACCCTGCTCCATTTTGGGGGCCTGAGCCGCGGGCACTGCACTGGTGCTGGTGTCGGCGTCGGCGCCGTCGGCTGCTCCCGGATCCGGCTTCAGCATCGTGTCGTCGAAGATGCCCAGAGCAATCGATGCCAGTGTGCAGGCGATGCAGCGAAGGGCAGGAAGAGGCGATGCAGGCCTTTTGTTGGCGACCCGCCGCTCTGCTCGGTTCTGCGACAGTCGACCTTGCTAGAATGGCATGCCTGTCGCTGTCAAGACGGCCCTGCTGAGGCCCTCCGGATATGTGCAGTCCAAGGTAGGGCCAGCAGCCACGAGAGAAGGGACACCTGGACGACAATCTCAGGATGACACCCCTGTCTGGGCCGGTGCAGCGGTGACGAATGGCGAGAGGCTGCCTCGAGAGTCGGGTGGTGGGTATCCTTGGAGGGATGGAAGGAGACGAGAGGTGTGGGGCCAGCGTGGGTAATGGCGGGAAGAAGCCGGTGGGAGGCAAGCAAGCAGGACCCCCCCAACACACCTTTCTTCCCTTGCAGCCCCACCAGCACTCCAAGCAACGTGCAGCTGGCAGGCCAGCAGCAGGCGCGTGCCGTCCACTGCCCAACCTCCACCTGCCTACCTCTTTACGCCTGGCTGGCTGGCCGTCGCTGGCCGCTTGCCCTCTGAGCCCCGCGTCCAAAAGTTGGCTGGCCAGCGCGTTTGGAAAAGGCCACGAAAATCCAAAATCCAAAATCCAAAATCGAGGCCCAGCCAGGCCAGCCGACGTCAGCGCTTTCCTCTCGACCACCACCAACCCTCTTTGCTCGTCCTCGCACGCCTCCCATCGAATCCATCGACCAGAGAGGGCAGCGAGCAGGGCTCTGATCGTCTCGCCGGAAGTATTCAGACACCATGCCACACCTTTCATCTCATGGATACGTGCCTCGACCCTGGCTCTCTGCTGCCCAGTAGCACCTGGTGAATAGACGAAAGTCACCCTTCAAAGCCGATTGGCAAACGACGGCAGTCCTCGCGTCACGGCGGGCACCGCGATGGCTCGCCGACGGGGTTGCGGCAGCTCGGGGCGATCGTAACCTTTCGCGGCCACTGCTCCGCCGGCAAGAGCTGCCTGCATGTCAAGTCAGTTGAACCTCTGGCAGATTTGTCGAGGTCCTCCTGGGCGTCCACCGTGCCCGGCTGGGCCGTAAGGTGGCATGTCGCTTTCCAGCCAGGCCGTCGGTGCCGCTGCTACTCGAGCACGCTCGATTGCCTAGTCTGCCGTCTCGTGCCCCTGTTCCCTTGAAAATCGACGACGCTGCTGGTGCCAACACGCGCCCCGGCGGCGACCTGGGCCGCACAGCTAATCTCCGCCGGTGTCGTAAACGAAGCCGAGGCTGTGCTTCTCGGTCCTCAAAACGCGTCAACGTCCCCGCCACACGTAACACCCCCATCTAGACGCGGGCCGGCGAAAGGACGCCGGTGCAGCTTTAGACAGGTCAGAGGAAGAGTCCAACAGCTCGGGCCACGTCGACATGGCGCCCAAGTCGCCTGCCTGCAGCTTGATGCCATGCAACCACGTACGGAACCTCTTCCCCGCTTCCTGATTGGCCTGGACTAGGCTAGACTGGCCTGCTTGATGCCCCTGCGCGATAGTCTTGGACCGCCTCTGTGGTGAAAGCCCCAGGCCGGGCCGGAACGGGGACCGCAGGCGCCGCTCCTCGTCCACCGTAACGACGAGTGGCGACAACAATGGCGAAGCGAGGCCGCGTTGAACCCCCTTCCCCCGCGCCTTAGACGCGGGCCGGCGCGCTAGTGCATCCAACTCCGGACGCCAAACGACAAATTGGTTCCACATCCGCATACGCCGCCGCCACCTGACGTATGCATCCCCCCGCCCGGTCCCGCTCTGCTCGAGCCTCGCAATCCCCAACCCCTGCGTACGACGGCATTTACGCGAGCGAGCTAAGCGCCTCGACTGCGCTACGGCACGATTCCGCGTGCCGGGCGCTCAGGGCATCGTTGCTCGACAGTGGCCGGACAATCGCGTCACAGCCGTCTATCGACCACCAACCCCTTTCACGGCGACCTAGAGTGGCTCGGCGATTCTTCCCGCTCCCCCCTCTGCACCTTGCCAGAAATACCCATGGCGCGTCCGTCACGGACCGGCCCGTTGCGCCATGGAGCTCGACGACAACCCAAGCTGCGGTGTCCCGCCGTCGGACGTCCGGGTGCGGCAAGGTCCCCATGATCAAGTTGCGCCTAGCCGCTTGTCGGTGTTCGACGTGGAAAGCCTGAGGGCAGCCGAGTCCTGACGGACTACAGTAGAGGCGTCGCAGACTCCTGTCCCTTCTGCCGGGCTCGACAGCAACGCTTCGTGTCTTTCGAGCCAGCATCGTCCGTAGCGAGTGCCGCTTGCATCCATCGAAGAGGGCAAGACGAAGCTGGAGAGCGTGCAGGGTATAAAAGGATACCTCTCCGTGAGCGAAAGGAAAGATCGAACCATCCTCTCACGATTCGCCACAAACACAACACAGAGCCCTCCTCCAGCCTTCTCACTTTGCCCTCGTCCAGTCCTACACCCCCCTAATCACGTCCCCTCTACCTTCAAGTACCGCTCGACACGATGCGTTTCAGCGCCATCCTCCTCGCCTTTACCCTGGCCGCGCTCGTCGGTGCCGCGCCCGTTCCCATCCTCGATGCGCGACAGCTCGAGGGGGTGCAGGCCAGCGACCTCAGTGCCATGACCGGTCAAGCCGCCAACGTTGGCGATCTGGTTGCTCGGGCCGAGAGCAAGGACGAGGAGCCTCGCAAGCCTCACAGTCGCCCGCCGCAGAATGAGCAGGAGTGGGACCAGGATGGCAAGCCCACCTACCCTCGCAAGCCTCACAGCCGTCCGCCGCAGAACCAGCAGGAGTGGGACCAGGACGGCAAGCCTACCTACCCTCGCAAGCCTCACAGCCGTTCGCCGCAGAATGAGCAGGAGTGGGACCAGGACGGCAAGCCTACCTACCCTCGCAAGCCTCACAGCCGTCCGCCTCAGAATGCTGCAGAGTGGGAACAGGACGGCAAGCCCAAGAACCACGCTTAGGCTCAGGATTAGCGCGCCATCGAGCCCAGAGTGGCGAAGCCAGCGCGACGCGGCTCCTTCTTCAGACATTTTCCTCGCATCTCGTCTCCCTCCCCATCATCTCTCATCGGCGGAACATCTCCCAGCGCATCTCCAAAGGCCCACTCTCCATCCCATCCATCCCTTGATCCGAAGGCGTCGTCGCGGCGAGCTCGCTGCCAGCACCGATCCTTCGTTTGAACAATTCCTTTCCCTACCCTACTGTGCCCAGCGAGTGATGTCTGAGCTGCGTGTCTATGCGGAGATGACCCCGGACTAGGAAGAAGACACCCGTGACCGTGGCGCGGCTTCCCTTGCGCCTCGCTCGCCGCCCGTCAGGGACTGGGCGCACCAACCCCTTTGTCGACTCGGCGTCGGTGCAAGATCGCCACGACGTCAACCCCCACGGTTCTTGCCACGACCGCGAGCTCCGTCTTTTCCGCAGCAGGTCTTACCCCCTGATACCCCTTCCGACATTCTGTTCCGAGCAAGTGCACGCCATGCCCCCCGATTTGGATGAAGTAGGTCGTGGAAACGAGAAACCGGCCTGCAAGCCTGTTTGATCATCCAAGGAACTCAGTGCCGAAGCGGTGGGCGTCCTTGGATCCCCAAAGTCACCCTCGTGCATGCGCCTGGTGCCCAGGGTGATCAGACAGGCAACGTCTGGATCGCAAAGGTATAAAGCCTGACGTCTCGAGCCCCTCTCTCGACTGCTGCCACACATCCTCTCGAGCCCTCATTCTCGTCCAGACGTCCGCAACCTATCTGGTGAGCGCCGACCTACGCCGTCTCACGACCACACCCGCACCTGGCAGGCGAACATAGTCTTGCTGATGCCCCTTGCCCCTGCCCTCTCGCGCCCCGTCATGATCAGCGAGAATGAAGCTCTCCATCCAGACCACGCCCATCGCCTTTGCTGCGCTCATCGCCGCGATGACGCTGCTGCCGCCCACCAGCGCCGTTCAAGTGCAATACGTCAGCCCCAACGGGGACTATGCGTGCTTTCTCGAAAACCACGCCAACGGAGGACCCACGCCGCCACCGGGTTGTGCTCTGCCGGGCCCTGCTCAGACGTCCGTGCAGTGCAACACGAACCACCGGGATTTTGCGGCGAGTGCCAAAAGAGGGGCGGCGGCTGCCAGCCCACCGAAGGCTGAGCTATACTCGACGCCAGCGGCAGCTAGCAGGTGTTCTTACACCGTAGCCCGAGATCTCCGGCTGTCAGCGACTGGCCGCCTTGGTTCCCGGACGGCAATGTCATCCGTGATCGGACCGTACAGTCCCTTCTAGTAGTGATCCAAGCCCTCTCCTAGCCCTTTCTCTCAGCGCTTCCAGCGCGCTGACGCCATGTCAAGAAGCTCTTGTTCTCAATCCCACCCTTTGGCACTTCGTGGCGACTGCGGTCAGCCTGGGGTTCCCCGCAGCTACGTGTGGCATCGAGTCCCGGGCTCAGCTTGAACTGCCAAAGATCCGCGCCGAGAACAGCGACTTTCTCCTTCTCGTTAGCCGGCTGTCGATGTGTCACGCTCCATTTGGAGGTCCCAGTGAAGGAGCGCGCCGCCCTTGCCTCCTCCTGGTGGATGCGGAACTCGAGGGACGGTATCCGATGCCGCCACCGCCTCCCGCCCGCCCCGACCTTTTGCGGTGCCGCGGCGACGTGGCAAAGCGCCCACATCTCCGGAGGGCCGTGAAGGTGGGTAGAGAGTCAGGTTGCCCCGCGATGCGACAACGGCCGAGGCGTTGGGTGGCGTATGAGTCCGAATCGGGGTGGGCAGCGTCACGGGCGCCCTTTTGGCAAGTGGGTCGAGGCTAGGGCACGGCAAGACTGGATAGCGATCCCTTAAGGTACCTAGACCTAGTTTCATTCCGCCTCCTTCCAACGGCGTTGTATGGCGCATTGTCAGACGAGGTCCAAGAGGGGGTCTAGGAGGTGACAATCGCCGGCATTCCTCCCTGGTCAATTGCCGCGGCAGCGAGTCGATGTTGGCCCTGCCGCAACCATCGAGGCGGCCCGAACGGGGCGAGATGGGTGGTATATAAACCCCGCGAGATCCCGCTCCTCTGGCCTTTTCTGCATCATCGACTCACATCTCAAACCGTCCTCTCATCCCTCTCCCCAACACCCCTTCTTTGTCTATTCAGCGAAATCAAGATGCGCACCACCGCCCTCCTCTTCGCCTTCACCCTCTGCGTCCTGGCGCTGAGCGGAAACGTCAGGGCCGATACGGACGACCCGTTCGCCAAGGCGGCGCAGGGATTCAACACGGCGCAGACAGACGCCCTGGCCCAGCAAAAGGGCCAGGCTCCCCCGTCCGGAACGCAATACCAGAACCTCTCGCTCAAGCAGAGCGGAGGTCCGCCGCTGCAGGACGACAAGGCCGCTGCCGCCGCACCCGTCAAGAAGACCGAGACCAAGCCCGCCGCCGCCGCCCCGCCGGTCAAGTACGCCGCCGACAAGGGAACGTCGCCGCCTCACCGTGGCGAGAAGAAGGCCGAGGAGCACCACAAGAAGAAGCACCACCACCACGACAAGGACGGAAAGGGGGAAGGCAAGAAGGAGCACCGCAGGAAAAACCACGGAGAGGGCCAGGACGGCGGCCAGACCAAGAACTAGGCTCGAGCCCCCCCCCCC
>NW_006920879.1:269308-300782 GCF_000417875.1 Pseudozyma flocculosa PF-1
GGAAGGACGACCGCCGACGGAAAACCGAAACCGGACGAGGGACCGACGGACGGCGGCCGCGACCAACGAACACGCGTCGACCGCCCCCCCCCCCCCCCCCCCCGGACCCCCGTAGCGTGTCTATCTGTCATTCACCCTGGGCTGCAGCCCAGCGGCGTCGATTTGTCGTCGAGCCCAAGCTCCTGACTCGCCTTGGCGCCCGACTCGTCACCTCGTCGTAGGCGATCCGATCTCACCACCCTCCTTTCGCCGCCACCGACTTCCTCTTGCGCCTTTCCCTCTTGATCCGCCCTGTTCCTTCTGTTTCCGACCCCATATCGCATCCGTGAATCGATCGAACAGTTTCTTACGAGATGCGTCGGCGAGCCCTGTCCGACTCTTTGACTACACGATGGCGCACGCTGGCAAAATTGTGCGCGGGGAGATCCTTGCGCCTCGAGACAGAGAGCTTGTTCCAAACGGTCTATGATACATGAATCGGCAGGAAGGCAGACAGAGCAAGAGGTCCTCGACTCCCCTTGCCTCGTCGCGGCAAGCGACGTCGAGGACAGAAAACAAGATCGACACAAGACAGGCTACTCGCTGTACGCCGCCACCGTCCCTCCGTCTGGCAGCCTCGTTCCCGGCAGGGCCGCTCGGCGTCTCAGTAGCCGACACCGCCGCCGCCCGAGTGCTTCAAGTTGCTGATCGAGGACTTGGCGATCGAGTCGAAGCGTGCGTAGTCGTCAGGCGAGCGCCGGTTCTGGCCGGGAAGCTCGACGTTGAAGTCCTGGCCAGGCACCGCGTCGTTCTTGGCGAGGTTGACGCCGAACCCGGACCCGAGCCGTTCGGCGAGCAGCTCCTGGGTCGGTCGCCGCAGCATCAGCGTCTTTGGCCGTGTTGGCGACGTTCTGGCCGAGTCCTGCCCCTTGCTGCGTTGATTGGGACGGGGAGATTCCTCAAACGGCGCCCCCAGACCGGCAGCGGCGAGCTCCTGCAGTGCGGCGTGCGCGTGCCGCAGGTCGAAGCCGTTGGCGCCGGCCATCGGCATCTCGGTGTGGGGACCACTCCCGTAGTCGACGGCCCGCTCGGCGCTTGGCGACGTCCCGAGTCCGAACGAGAGGGACCCACTGTTTGTCGCCGTCAGGTCGTAGGTCAGGTCGCCGTTGATCGTCGTAGAGTAAGTGGTGTCGCCCATCGTTGCGTCGGGATGCTGGGCATGATAGTAAGTTGGCGACACTTCCAGGCCGGGTGGATACCCGCCGAGCACGTGTGGCTGTGCCTCGAACGGCTCCTCGAGCATTTGCGGAAGAGCCGTCTGGCTCGACGCGTTGCGCGCGGGCGCCTCATACGGGCCCGGCGGATCCGGTGAGACGGGCACAGGCTCGCTGGCGCTGCGCACAGGAGCGATACCGCCCTTGAAACCTGCATCAACGGATGTGGCACCTTTTCCATGCCGAGGCTGGGCCTGGTCGGTCCGCCGGTAGATGGAACCAGGACGTCCGCCGTAGAAGCTCATCCTGCCTCCGAAGGCCGATCGCGCGAGGATCTTGGCAATCTGGGCGTGAGGCCGGCTGACAGGGGCCTCTCCCGCTGTCGAACCCCTTGAAGTGTCCGGCGCGCTTGCCTCCGAGTCCTGCGGGGTGTGGCGCTTGTATGGCAGGCTGCGCAGGCTCGATTGCCGCGACAGCGACTGCGACCCTCCGCCGCCCCCCAGACCCGATACGATCGAGCCCAGGCGTCCCCTCCGGTCGCGGATCGAGCCGCTCGACAGGGCTGGCCGGCGATTCTCCTCGACAAAGAACGAGGAGAGATCGTGGAGTTGATTGACGATCTCGCTGAGCTCCGGTCCCGTGGCGAGGTCCTCGACGCTGGGAGCGCCGCGCCCGAGCGAATCCTCCGGCAGCACGAAAGCCTGTGCATCCTGCCCGGCGCCGACGAGGTCATAGCCGTCCTCGACGACAAAGTTGACGTTCGAGCTCATCGGCGCGATATCGAGCGTGAGCTCGCACATCTTGAACACCGCCTGGATGTTGATGCGGGTGCGCGTCGTAAGGTCCTGGGGCAAGGCCACCGCCCACCCGCTGTCCTCGGGCGGGCCAAAGATGGACGCGTCGCTCACCTGCTCGCGCATGCGTCCCGGCTGGTTGCCCCACTGCAGGCTCATTCGAAGGATCTGGTTGGCGGCCGGACCGCCGTGGATCGAGATGGGCTCGTCGAGCACCTCGAGCGCCTCGGCAGAGAGCGGTGTCGACAGCAGCCGCAGCAGCGGCATGAGGAGCTCCGAGCCGAGGCTGCTGAATGCCGGGTCGTTGCGCGTGTCGACCACCTTGAAGAAGATCTTGAGCACCTGCATCGTCTGTCTGCGCAGCCACTCGGCCTGGTTGAGCGTGATGCCCAGCAGCAGCACCGCCATTTCGGCGCTCGCCGCCGGCATGTAGCGCGAACGGATGCAGTTGACTGCTTGCCGCACCAGGTCGTCCTTGGTGCGGAACCGCGTCTTGGCAATCGACGTGGCCACCCGCTGCAGATCCTTCATCTCGAGCCGCTCGGCGATCTGGGCCAGGTCGGCGGCGAGCTCGAGGATCATCTGCTTTTCGAGGATCGTCAGCGGCGAGATGGTCGGCGTCGCAGGGGCTCCTGAGCTGGCGCCAGCGCCGACGGCGCCCGACGCGGACCGGGCCGGCGAGATGCCAGCCTGCTTCCTCTGCTCCTGTTTGGCCGCCTGGGTCGCTCCTGACGTCTCCTCGAAGTGGTCGTCGGTGACCTGCAGGAACCACGGCAGGGCGGCCATGAAGAGGAAGCCCAGCCTCGAGGTGTCATCGTAGTCGATCAGGCTGGGATCCCGGCACTTGGCCAGCTTGGCGAGCAGCCTGAATGACGCCTTGGACGTCACCGAGGACCGGAGGCCGCGGAAGACGAGCGACTGGGCACCGCCCGCCTCGCCCTCCCAGCCTTCGGGGCACTTGATCTTGAGCATGGCCACGACCTCGCTGTCGCCGATGTCGAGCTTGTCCAGCAGACTGTCAAGCATCGAGATTGACTCGGAGAACTCGTGCTCGTTGACCGTCGACAAGCAGGCGAGCGTGGCCCACCAGCTCTGGGCCAGGAAGTCCTGCTGGATGACGTCGGACGTGCGGATAACGAGGTTGAGCGTGTAGAGGATCTCGAGCGCGAAGGCCTGGATGTCAGGACTGGGGTCAGAGATGGTGTCCGACAGCCGCCCGAGCATATCAGCCATCATGCTGGGCGTTACCTTGGGCCGGATGGCGCGGAAGGCCTGGAAGGAGCGGCAGGCCATGTGGCGCACGGGTCCGGAAATGGCCCAGAGGAGCGCGACGGCCCCCCACTCCTCTCTGAACTCGGGCAGGAAGGCCTCGACGATCGACAGGGTCGATGTCACCGTAGACAACAGGTTCTCCGGCATGCGGGAGCGCTCCACCTGCTCGTTCTCGCTGTCGTCGAGCGACCAGCGGGGCCGCGCCTTGTCCGAAAAGAGTGCCTCAACCTGGGATCGGCATGCGGGCACGCGCGCGGCTCCGCCGTCGGCGACCGGGAAGGTGGATACGACGCAGCGCAGCAGCAGCTCGAGTATCTGGCTCGCCTGCTGCTGGACAAAGGTCGAAAAGCTGTCGACGTGCATCATGGCGGCGTGGAGCAGCGCGGGAAGGTATACGGCCAGCTGCTCCTTGCGCTCATAGGCCATCTCGCCGACCAGGAATAGCGCAAGCTGACCGGGCGAAAAGGTCAGCTTGCGAGCTGGCTCGGGAAGGAGCCGGTCGAGCTCGACGCAGAAGAGCGCACCGGCACCGTACTCGTCCGTCGGCGTCGGCGGGCGATCGTCGCGCGGTACGGGAATCATGCGGCCGGGCTCGACGAGGGCGCACAGCTCGTCGAACAGGTGGCGACCCACCGCCGTGTGGGAGAGGCAGGAGACGACCCGCTTGGCGTGGACGACAAAGTCCGGGTTGCGGAAGTGCAGGCCCTGGTCGATGAGGAAGCGGACCACGGCGTCGACATTCTGCTTGCGGTCGGGATCGCCGGCGAGGCTGCTCCAGGCATCCTGCAGCTCGAAGCTGTGGGCCTCGCCGTACCGGACGGTGAGGAAGAGGAGGTTGGCCAGGTTCATGTATGTGCGGTAGGCGAGGTCCGGTCGCTGGACAGCGGTATCGGAACCGAGCGGGACAAGCTCCAGGCCCCGTAGCCACTCCGGTAACAGGCCCAGGGTGATGGCGCTCCGCGTCGCGTCGACGTCGGGCAGCCTCCGAGCAAACTCGGACAGCATGGCCGTCCTGAGGTCAGGGAAGAGCTCGGCCAGGTGCTCCGAAAGGTCGCGCTGCGCCCGCAGGTGGATGGCCGGCAGAGAGCTGGACGCGCCCACCTCGAACGCCTCGATCGACGCCGCCGCGTTGCTGCCGCTGGTCGCCACGTGCTGCAGCATGCGAAACGCCTTTCGCCGCACGCTGGAGTCGGCGTGGCTCAGCTTGATCAGTCCGAGGCAGAGCACCTTGTGAAGCGGCACGGCAAACACGTCCGCCTCGGCGACAACGGTGTCGGCGACGACGGCGAAGAACGATCTGCCCTCGCCCGACCGATCTGGCTCGGAGATGCACTTCTCGACGATGCTGTCGATCAGCGCTGCGTTGGCGCTGTTGTGCATCAGGAGCGAGCGCAGGGCGCGTCGGGCCACCTCGTGGTTCCTGCGGTTCGCTGCCGAGAAGAGGTGATTGAGCCACGAGAGCAGCGACGAGGCCTCGAGCGCCGAGCTGCTGGTGGGCGACGGGTGGGCATGGCCGACCACGGCGATGCTGCCCTGGCAGAAGGAGGCCATGGCACGGCCGGCATGGTAGGAGAGTGCCTGGGTCTCGTTGCGCAGCTGGATGACGGCCTGCTCCTTGGCCTTGTCGTCGCGGTGCTGGTCGGCGGCAGCGGCCAGCATGTTGGCCAGCTTGGCAGGCCCCTCTTCGCTCGTGTTGCTGTACGAGTGCCAGTCGCGAAAGGAGCGGAACATGCGGAGGCGGACGTCCGGTGGAAAGTACTTCTCGGCGTCGCCGAGCAGCGTGAGGGCATCGAAGAACTCCTCGGCGACGCCGCAGAAGGCGCGCCGCAGCACGTGGAACTCCCAGTCCTGGCGGATCTCGCGGTCGTTGAGGAAGCTGAACGTCTCGCGGATCCAGGTCTGGACCGTGTTGACGATCTTGGCGTCGCGGATGTTGCTGTCCTCGCGGAGGTGGTGCGAGTTGAGCTGCAGCACCTGAGCCAGCGCGGTGCGCAGGCGATCGAGGCGGCGGTTGCGCTTCAGCCCGCTGCGGGCGACCGAGCGCACCTTGAAGTCGTCGGTCAGCGTGCTGCTGACCGACTGCATCGTGTCGAGCAGCGTGCCGAAGAGGGCGTCGTTGATGTTGCCGAGCGCAGCGACGACGGCGTCGCGGAACCTGGCCTGGCTCGAGGCGAGGAAGGGCACCATCTTCTGGAAGAGGTCCTTGGCCGCGATGACGCGCTCGCCGGCCTCGGCATCGCTCGACTTGCGACGGTGGCTCCCGACGACGGCGCCGCGGGACCCCTCCGTCGAGGTCGTCGTCGTACAAAGCGCGAGGATGTAGCACCGCCAGTGCTCTGCCATGAGCGCCTGGTCGTGACCCACATCGTGGTCCGTAGCCAGGGCGCCGGCCGATGTCGGGCCTGCCAATGCCGAGGAGTTTGACGACGACGATGCCAGCATCGTGGACGCCGTCATGTGCGCCAGCGACGACTGTGACTTTCCCAAAGTGTGGCCGCTGACGGTGCCGACCTGGGGCCGGGAGACGATGTTGGCGGCCACCAGGATGACGTGGTCCATGCCCAGAGTTCTCCGGGTGATGTAGGAGCGGAAGACGGCGATCGTCGTCGGGAAGCGATCGAGGCACATCCTCAGCAGCGTGGGGAAGGCCCTCTGCCAGAGGTGCTGATCGGCTGCCTTGTCGCTCTGCGCGAGGGCTTTGAGCGATTCGCCCAACGGCGCAGGCTTCCACGAGGCGGGTTGCGGGCCTGGCGATGGCGCCGAGCCGCGAGAGTTGGCCTCATCGTCGACAAATAGGCGGTGCGAGAGGTCGAGGAGATCGACGACGCGACTGGGCTCCTCGTCTGCGTCCTCGCCGGCGGCCCGTGCAGCCTCGAGAGCGGCTCGCCGTGAAGGCGAGAGAAAGGCGTGGTCGAGGACCGAGACCAGCCGCAAAACCTCGACCGCATGCTTGCGCAGCGACCGCGCCGCCGAGCAGAGCAAGAAGAGGCCGTACGCCTCGACCTCGTCGATGATGGCCCACGCGCTCGTCTTTTCCATCTCGAGGCCCTTGGCCCCCGGAGCGCCCGAGGCTGCTGCCGAGTTCTGCGCCTCGAGCTCGGCCAGCCAGATGTTGAGGAAGTCGATCCAGAGCCTGATCGCGTGCTCGACCTTGGGCAGCAGCAGGGACTGCTTCGGGTGGATCTCCCAGAAGCCAGACTCTTGCCGGAAGATCCAGCGCATAAAGCCAGAGACGACGGCAGTCGATCCGCCGCGGCGCTGACGGGCGATCCGGCGCAACGCCGAGGCCGAGGCTTCGGCCAGCTCCGGCTCGGCGCTCCAGTGGGCGCGGAAGAGGATGCCCAGGATGCTCGAAAAGGCGATGTTGGAGCTGAGGCAGCGCGGCCACGAAGCAAAGCAGGCCTTGAGCAGGTCGCAGTGGGACTGGTGCTCGCGCGGATAGGCGGCCGTGAGCTTGGCCGCCGGATGGGTCTTGCAGATGAAGCCGTCGCGCTCCAGCACAGCACGGTCCGCCGACGCCGCCAGGCTGCTCCCACCCGAGCTACGGAAGATCGCGATCCGCTCATCAAAGACCGTCATGTCGCTCACTTGGTGGTCGCAGATGAGGGCGATTTTGCCGATCAGGTCGTTGAAGGTGGACTGGGTCTCGGCCAGCTCCGGCCGCGGGAAGGAGAAGCCTTCAGGCAGCTCGTCGCCGCAGCCCTCGGGCAGAGTATCGAACTGGTAGCGCGAAAAGTCGGCGCCGTCCGGGAACGCCGGGCTTTCCTCGCGGACGTAGCTGTGGAGCGTGAGAAGCACGGCGCGTATGGCCACCGTCATGCGCCGGCCCGATAGGATATCTGGCTGGAGCGACAGCGTCGAGCCGCCGAGCTCCGAATGGCAGAGGAAGCCGAGGACCAGCTCCTTGCCAAAGTCAAAGTGGCGGTGGAGCACGAGGTGGACCATGGCGATCAGCGGCTCGAGCGAGCAGTCTGACGGGTTGACGGCCTTGCGGTTCGGCGGGAACCAGATCTTGAAGAAGGCCTCCAGCCGCTTGGTGGTGGTAGAGCTGCTCTCGTGGCAGCGGAAGAGGTAGACCCACAGCAGCCGGAGGGCGGCGTTGAGGACAGTGGTCCGGTTGACGCGATCCTTGAGCTTGGCGGCGCCCATCTCGATGCACGTGTACCAGCTCGCCAAGAACTTTTCTGCCGGCGAGACGGCCAGCAGCGCCACCGTCAGCGGGTAGGCGGCGGACCAGTAGCGGGGCTTGGCCGTCATCGAGAGCGCCCGCGGCCAGATGTTATCGACGCCCTTGATCCAGGTGGGATGGTTGATCTCGGCCGTGGCCGAACGCGCCACCGGAAGCAGCAGGCGCACAAACGACTCGGCGTACGCCGTCTTGATCCGCGTGCCGTGGGCATTGGCAAAGTGTCGCGAGAGGATCTCGACAAACTCTGCGCCTTCCTCGAAGAGCTCCATCGGATAGACCTGCAGTCAAAGGAGGCGGAGACGGCAGGGGTGGCGGATGCAGACGGCGCACGGCGTCAGTCACGCCCAGAACGAGACCGACAGTGGCCGGCGAGTCCGCTACCTCGCTCCACTCACAGTGATGTTGAGGTGGCCCATGCTCTGGATCGCGGCCACGAGCATTTCCTCCACGTTCTTGCCCGCTGGCGCCTCCTTCGAAGACTCGAGGATCGAGACGAAGTGCTCGCTTATCGGCAGGAACCTGGGCGAAGGCGCCATGACGGTGGACGACAGCGTCGGAAGCACGTCAGCAGCCGATCGCAACGGCGATGCAGCCGGGCATGACGGCCCCACTCACCTTACTCTGGAGATCTCTCCAATCAGCATCGAGACCTTTTCAAAGCAGCAGTGGCGCATTGTTGAGATCGAGCGCGGCAGCATCCTCTCGCGATCGCTCTCTCGCGAGCAGCGGAGGAGCATGTTGAAGACGCAGTCCTCCCAGCACCCGGCCTGGGCCTCGTTGAGCGCGTTGCGACCGACATCGCGGGCAATGGCGATCATTGATTTGGACAGCAGGTAGAGGATGGCGAGCTCCTTCTTACGCGTGAGCAGTGCCGCGACGTCCTTGATGCTCGTATCGGCGGCCTGCAGCTGCCGCGACTCGGCCAGGTGGCGGCGCACCGCGGATGCGTCGACCTGGCTCTCGACATTGAGCTGCTTCCAATTGATCAGGCTCTCGATCACGGGCCACGGATTCCGTCGCGCGACGTGCGACAGCGAGCCGTACAGCGACTCGAGGCTCTCGTCGACCTGCGGGCCGAGCGCGCTCATACGCTCCGGATCGGCGTCGCCATGGAAGTCGAGCGCCGCCTGGATCTTCAGGCCAGTCAGGGTAATGAACCGGCTCATCAGGATGTTGAGCGCGTACTCAGATGGCGCCATCGGGTCGTCTGAGCCGATGCCCCGAGGCAGATACCCGAGGCCCTCGGCGCCCAGACTGCCCACGAGCGGGCTGCCGCCGAGCGGGTGCGCGCGTGCAGCCCTCATCGAGGAAGCGCCGCCGTAAGCGGCGGATTCTCCTGCCGAAGGACCCCTCGGCTCGGGATGAGGATGTCCGAAGTCCACACTGGAGGCCTCGTCGCCCTCGTCCGGGCCCATCCATCGCCTGTCGTCGCGCAGACTGGCCGAGGCTCCCTTGTACGGGCTACCCGTCTCCGAGTGCTCAAGAGACGTGTTGCTCGCCATCGCCCGGGCGTCGAGGAAGCCCGGATCGATGGGCTCCGTGCCTGGCGTGCTGGGAGCCGCGCCGTAGTTGTATCCCGCAAACGGCAGCGGCGGCATCGGCGGGAGCTCCACGCCAGCCTGCGTGAAGGGCTGCATCAGGCTGCTGGCCGAGCTGCTGGCTGCGCCGTGGCTGTGGTGAGAGTCCGAGTAGTAGGAGCTCTGCTGCGCATGATAGTAGCGCGAGGCACGCGCGGCATTCCCGCCAGTGGCGCTGAAGCTGCCGGCCCCACCGCTGACGTGCGTTCGCGAGTGGCCGGAGAGCTGGCTCTCACGCCTGGCGTGGTTCGCAGACGACGTCGAGGGCGACTGCTCTGAAAAGGCCTGGCCGAACGGATAGGCGCCGGCGGTCGAGCCCGCCGTGCCGGGCTTGGGCGTTGGGTAGGCGGTGCGCCTCCCCGCCGTACTCTCGCCGGCATCCGAGGCGGGTGCGTAGGATCTCGCCGGATCCTTTGGCGTCCGCGGCCAGGCGTCAGCCGCGTCTCTGTCCCTGCCGAGGCCGCTGTTGCCCTGGCTCTGGCCCTTGATCGCCGCCTTGAGAGAGGCGAAGGAGGTCTTCTTGACGGGAAAGGAGAAGCCGGTATTCTGCTGTTGCGAGGGTGAGGGGGCAAAGTAGCCGCCCGGACTCCCTTCGTAGCGGTGCTGCGATGGTGTGCCAGCATTGCCGCCCGTGGGGAACTGGAAGGAGGCGCCGCCCGCCGACGAGTCGCTCGTGGCGCTGCCGGACCTACCATGCCAGCCGAGGGCCGCTCCGCGAAACGGGCCGGCAGCAGTCCCGGCCCGTGTCGGTATGAATAGGTTGCCGGGCGTCCTGGAGCCCGCTCCTGATCCGGGTGCCGATGCTGGATCAAAGCCCCTGGGCGTGTTTCGGGCATCGGATACGGTGGCATAGGGAGAGCTGTTCTCCTCGAGCGACGTCTTGCCGCTGTCGATGGCCGAAGAGCCGCTGGCCGAGGCTGCAGGCGAATGGATGCGAGGGGGCGGGGCAAAGAGCTCGTCATCGTCGAGGTCCGGGATAATGACCTCCATCTCGCCGCTCAGTCAGAGGATCGCGGTGTCGGGCACGATTGGAATGAGTGGATAGGTGAGCGTCAAGCAGGTTGCCAAGGGCGGAATAGGACCCGGCGGGAAGGGTGCCGGAAATGTAGAGTGGAGTGCAGCAGGAGGAGCTGCTCGGGGCCGGGAAGGCTTCGTAACGGGTTCGTTAGGGTTGGGGTAGAGGGGCGCTGACAGCGAGAGGTGCTGTCCTGGCGTGGCGAGCTGCTCTAGTTTGTCGGGGCCATGGTGAGGGATGAGGCGGATGCAGCAGGGTTCTTGGATAGATCCAGGCAGCGGAAGAAGCGGCCAAGGGGTATTGGGCAAGGTTGCTGGACGGCTGATGCGTGGAAACGACGACTGGATGCGACGGGGCGACGGGCAAGGACTTGGGGCAAGGGCGAGGCCACCGGGGCGCTGTGCGTGGGCTGTCGGGCGTGCTCGGAGCAGATGGAGCAGTAGGGTCGGAAGAAGCAATGGATCGTGTCGTGGCGTGTCCTGGCGGCGGCGATGGCGATGGCGATGGCGATGGCGATGGCGATGGCGATGGCGATGGCGATGGCGATGGCGATGGCGATGGCGATGGCGATGGCGATGGCGATGGCGACGGCGACGGCGGTGATGGATGATGGGCAGAGGGTATAGAGAGACAGAGAAGCGCCGTGGCTCGCGGCCAGCCTCACCGGCGGCCAGTCGGCCAGCTCGCAGGGCTCCTCGTCCGCTCGGCCTACTCTGTTTGCCGTCCGAGTTCCGAAGAGGGGCCCTGGGTGGCCTCGCCTGGTGGCCCGGCCCCTTTGGGGCTCAGTCTGGCTGGCGCCGCCAGCACCGCGTGCCGGTCAGGCCCACCTCATTCGGCTGAGCTGGATGTCTCGACCATCGGATGCCTCCTTGGGCACCTCCGCTGCTCGACGTCGGCGCTGGGCCGCACCGCCAGCACATACGGGTAAAGAGATAAAGGCAGAGAGACAGAGGCAGAAGCAGCAGCAGCAGCCGCCGCCAAGCCGCCAGCGTTTGCCCGCCCACGCCCGCGTGTGGAGGCAGCCACAGGGCAAAGGAGAGGCTGCCGACCCGCCTTGCTTTGGATGGCCCCGACGGCCTCTTTGCGGGAAAAAAGGGAAAAAAAGGCCTGGCAACCCGGGCCACGCAAAAGGCGAGGCAGGCAGCTCCCCAGACCCAGGCCGGGGCCAGGCTGCCTCTCTTGTCCATCATCGCCACCACCACCATCTCCGCCTCTTCTCGTCATCCTCTTCCGGCCTCCATCCGTCGCACGCCCTCACAGACCCCGACCCCATTCCCGCCACCTCTCTCCGCGTCAGCGACCCGACCTACCGCCCTCGCTCCTCTCCACTCTCAACCAGCAGAGCATCAGCGCGTCCGCCGGGCCAGCCTCGGTGTCCGACTCCCCCGCGCTTCCGCCCTCACCCTCGCTCTCGCTCTCGCTCTCCGCATCGCAGCACCAGTCCCATCCCGGAGCTCGACCCCGCACCACTGCGCTCGGAGCCTGCTCGCACGTCCATCCCACCCACCACCCATCCAATCCGCCGTTCCCTTCGTTTTCTCTCCCGCGCAACGCGTCCCTTCGGCTTCCCTCGGTCCGTGCTTTGACGTCCCTTGCTGCGCGTGGCTTTGCAGGAGCCGCGCTCGACCGTTGCCGCCCTAGACCGCCATGTCGAGGAGAGGAGGAGCACGAGCTGGACACTCGATCGCTGGCACCGCGCTCCGCAATGCCGGCCTCATGTCGGATGGCGACGTCGGGATGCGCGATGCTGCCGGCCCAAGTCGGTCCAGGAGCGGAGGCCGGGCAGGAAGAGCCTCGGGCACCAGCTCTCCACTCGTAAGTTCTTCCCCGCCCACACGCCCGCCATTCCAGCAGCGGCAAGTCGCAATCCTCTCCCCAGTGGGCGACTCCTTCCCACTGCTGGTTCAATCCGGCGCAGAGACGAAGCGGCGTCGCCGCCGCCGTCTTGTCTCTGCCAGCTGCAAGCGCACAGCCGCATCCATGCCACTCGATCCGTCGCACGCATCCAGTCTGACCCTTCAACCCGTCCATCTGATCTCACCACTCGCAAACCGCCGCAGTATGCCACGCAGAGCGATGGTCAGGGCACGTCTGGCCGGCAGGGCAAGGGCGCGGCTCGGCAGCGCGCCAACCCTCTCGGGAGCCGGCCCAACGCCAAAAAGGGCAACCTCAATGTCAATGATGGCCTCAGGCCAGGGAACACTGCCGCCATCCTTGGCAGCGTCCCCAACTCCAAGGCCAAGGGCGGAGGCCGCATTCCTGGCGGCGGAGGCCTGCCCTTCGTCGGCGGCGATAGTGGTCCCAAGTCCCACAACGTTGTCTCGGTGGTCAAGCGCTTCCTCGAGTCGCGGTGGAACGCCGCAGCCAAGTTCCTCAACCTCGAAGTGAGTGCCATGTTGGGCGGGTTCCCGGCTAGCTTCTTCGGGCCTCCCTACGGATCGCGAGGAGCGGGTACTGATCTCCATTATCGCCTGCCGCTCCCTCCTCCTGCGATGCTGCTGAACCGCCGCAGAACATGAAGGCCGATCCGATCCTGGCCGCCGAGAACATCAAGCCACCCGGCGTGCCTGGCTGCCCCAGGGAGCTCTCCAATGTCATGTGGAAGATCTGCTCCGAAGTGTACCCCGACGTGAGTCCTTCCGCTGCCGCTCGAGCCGGGTCATCGTCGCCTTCACGTGCCGATCGCTCACTCGGCCAAATTGGCATCCGCGCATCGCTCCCTGTCTGCCGCTCTCCTCCAGGTCATCACCGTCTCCCTCGCCCACAACGACTTGTCCAACCTCGGCTCGGTCCACACGATGCCGGGCTTCCTCCCCAAGCTGCAGGTGAGCATCCGTCCATGCCCGGACCTATTCGGCTGGCGTCTCGGCTCCCAAGACTACTCAGCTGTTTGAGCTTTCGCGGCTGATATGACGCTGTCGCCCCTTGTATTGCTCCTTATCGTCAGAACCTTTCGCTCGAGGGAAATGAGCTGCGGTGGGCCAAAGATCTCGACACGCTGGCAAGCGGCAAGCGCGGCCGCTTCGAGGCGCTCAAAGAGCTCCTGCTCTCTGGCAACCCGGTCCACTCCAACGCCGTCGCGGCGGGCAATGAGGAGGGCTACCGCCTCGAGATCCTATCGCGCTTCCCCAAACTGACGATGCTCGACCAGAAGCCGGTCACGCCGACCGAGTCGGGCTTCGCCAACCTACCGCGGTCCAGCAAGTCCAAGAAGCTCGACGCCGACGCCGCCCAAGTGCCGTTGCGCAACTTCCCAATCCAGGTCAAGGCCGGGTTCGTCGACGGCGACGCAGGCGCCATCATGCCCGCCTTCCTGTCCAAGTGAGTGCCGGTTCGCACAGCATCCTGGCGTATCTTTCCTGATCCCTGCCTCTTCGCTGGCCTCATCCTGACGTGCCTTTTGCGCCCTGTACAGGTTCTTTGCCCTCTACGACAACGACCGCAATGCGCTCAAGGAGGCGTACGCGCCGTCGGCGCAGTTCTCGTACACCGTCAATGTCGCGCCGGCGCCGCGGGCAAAGGCGGCCGGCTACCTCCACACGATGCCGCACCAGAAGGGGCTCAGCTTCGACCGGTACAATACGCTCGGCGGCCGCAACTTGATGCGCATCCACGGCTCCAAATCGCGCACCACGTCGCTCCACCTCGGCAGCGCCCGGATCGTCGAGATGCTGGCCAAGCTGCCCAGGACGACGCACCCGCTCACCGACGCGTCCAAGTTTGTCTTTGACGCCTGGGTGGTGCCGAACAACGTCATCGGCGCCAGCATCCGGGCGGGCGAGCAGCCGGAGGCGGTGCTCTTTATCAGCGTCCACGGCGAGTTTGCGGAGCTGCCGTCGACGGGCGTCCGCTCGTTTGACCGGACGTTTGTGGTTGCGCCGGTGCCGCCGGGCTCCGAGGCGGCCAACGCCGGGTGGCCCTGTGTCGTCCTGTCGGACCAGATGACGGTCCGACACTACTCTGGCACCACCGCCTGGGCCCTCGATGCGCTGCCGACGGGAGAGGTTGGCGCGCCACCGGTCCAAGCTCAGGCCCAGCCCCAGGCGCCGACCCCCACCGCACCACTTGCCGCGCCTTCCACCAACGGGGCGTCGGCGGGCGCCGTTCCGGCCAACCTTCCGCCACACCTGCAGAACCAGGCGCCCGCCCCGGGCCTCAGCGAGCAGCAGCACGCCATGTCGCTGCAGCTGGCCGCCCAGACCGGCCTGATCTATCCGTTTGCGGTGCAGTGCCTGCAAGAGAACGGCTGGGAGCCGAACCAGGCCATGACCAACTTCCAGGCGCTCAAGGTGAGTCGGCTCAGCACGGCACCAAATGGCACAGCACGAGTTTGTCGACCGCGCTGCATCGGAGGATAGCTCGCTGACCTTTTTCCGTTTGTGATGACCGCCGCTGCTGCTGCTTCTGCTGCCACCTTCGCCTCGTCTTGCCAGGCGAGCAACGCCATCCCACCAGAGGCCTTCGCCCCGGCGTGATCAACCATGTCCATGCTCGCACTCCCCATCGACACTCTCAGCCTCAAGGCTGCACGCCGTCCACCGTCTCTTTACACCGTCTAGCCCCCATTCCTAGTCTCCATGTACTTTAACCCCAAACAACCGCACCGGCCAAAGACGCACCCCCGCGGCGCTGAAAAAGCCCAGCCACTGGAAATGGCCGAGCACGGCATGGCCCCCCCGGATCTTGCTGACGGCAGAGGCGGGAATGCGCAAGTGGCCGCTCTCGTGCTCTGGCTTCAACAAACAAGGTGTGAGGCAAAGCGTTGACGAAACTCACGCTTTGCCCGGGCGTGGCAGTCTTAGGATGCAGTGTGTGTGTTTGTGTGTGTGTGTGTGTGAAGGTAGGTGTGTGAGCTGTTGACGCAGCAGCCAGCAAGGTAGTGTGAGTCGGGGCGTCGATGCGTCATCCCGGCCCACTGTAGGCTGTCATCGTCAGGCGTGCCCCTTTTGAACCTCGGGAGTGTGGGGGGGTCGGACCGACGCTTTCGCCGTCCGAGGGGACACGCACGGGTGGACCCGTCGATCCCATCCGGTCCGACGACTTGCCGAGAACAGGAGAGAGAGAGAGAGAGGAAGGCGTGCGAGAGAATGACAAGAGTGCACCGCGTCCTCCCTCCCATACCCGATTATCGACCGACTGGAGGGCAACGATGGCCACTTTGGTTCCATCACCTGTGGTAGAGAGTGCATCGATACGCTCCGTCTCGGGTCAGTGGGGGGAGGGGCCGGGGCCGGGCGAGACCAGCCTTCTTTGACGCCCCGGTATCTTCGTCTTCGTCTGCGCCTCACCGGCGACGAATCGCGACGTCGAGGTGAGCCGACGTTGAGGGCACCAGACGGAACGCCCTTCTCGTCTCCTCCTTCCTCTCTGCCATCACCCTCCCTACCTCCTCAGACGACCCCGGTCTCTTCTACTCGAACACAGTCACTACCCTCGCTTCGTCCCCTCATCTCCAGCCGTTCCTTCACCACCACCCTCCTTCCCTAGACACGTCGCTCGTTCCACCACAGCAAAGGCAAGGATGCGGTTCCTCGCAATGCTACCTCTCCTCCTTGTCCTGCTCTGCAGCGAAAGCGCAAGTCAACCCGTCCACCGGGCCCGCACGCATCGACAGGCGAAACGCGTCCAGCCCACCCCGCCCAACTCGATCGAGGTGGCCGGTCTGATTGCCACCGTACTCGGTATACCCGGTACGTTGGACCCCCCCCCCCCCCCCCCCTACCCCCACCCTCACCCTCGTTTGCGCGTGAAGTCGTGTACGAACGTCATCCTCACCCCGTACTTCCCTTCTTCCTGTCCACACCGATGACGACGACGACGACCGACAGGGGCCATTTTCGGACCGTCGTTGATCTACAACTACATGAACGCACGCGGCCACAACGAGGCGCTCATCCAGGCCGCCTACTACCGACAACAGCGCCAGCTGCTCAACGACCACGAGAAGCTGCTGCGCGATAAGCAACTCGCCAAACTCGATCCGCCACCCGCCTCTGCTCCTTTGTTGCCTTCGTCGCCGTCGTCGTCGTCGTCGTCTTTGCCGTCCTCGTCTTCGCTGTCTTGGTCCTCGTCGTCTGGTTTGACATCGATGCCGACCGACACTCAGGCGACGTCCGTTTCGACGAGCGGCAGCTCGCCTGGTGTCGTTCCTGGTGCTGCGACGGGTGGTGCGGCGAGCACGTTCAACCAGGCTGCGGCTGGGACGGGGACGGGGACGGGGTCAGGGGCAGGGGCCGGCGTGGCTGGCGGCGCCGCGCAGGTGGGTGGCGTCGTCGCTGACGCGGGTGCGGGCGGCGCTGGCGCTGCTGCAAACGCGCCGTCCTCCGGTCAAGGCGCCGGGAATGCCGTCGCACCAGCAGCTGTCTCTACGTAGCATGACGAGTTGGCTCACCAGGCCCGACATCTAGACCCGCCTTGCAAGCAAAGCAGAGGAGAGACGCAGGCCCACACTCTTTCACCCATATTTCGACACCTGTATACATACTCCGTGGCCCCTTCCTCGGCGAGACGACGCAGGATCAGACCAACCCACTCTCCTTGACCACATCCTCGTCGTCGTCGACGTCGCCCCGCTGCTTGGCCCTGACGAGCTTCTTGGCCCTCCACTCCCTCACGCCCCTCTCGAACGTTGCCAGATCCAGACCTTGGTGGCCGACCTCGACGAAATGCACGCCCAGCTTGGTCCCAACCTCGGCTGGTGGCGGGGTGTGTTCGGCAGAACAACGATCCGGTCAGTTTGGATCCGCTGGGGCACGCATGGGATTCACAGCGTGCGAGAGGGGAGGAGAGCACTGCTCACCGTTGCGAGATTCGTCGTCAAAGAAGAGGTGATCTTCATAGTCGATGCCCGACTCCTTGTGCAGTTCGCGGAAGTGAGCGATCTTGGAGCCCGGGTAGATTTCGAGGTGGTCGAATAGCGCTGTCGATCGTCCGTCGAGAGGCACAGAATCAGGGGGCGTCAGCATCCTCGCTGGTTCCTCCTGGCACTTCAATGAGGGGCAAGGGGAGGTCTGGAACCCACAGATGGCCTTGATGAGCCTGCGCGGTGTCACAGAGGCCGACGCCTTCCTCGCCTTTCGGCCCGTCTCCTGCTCCGTCTCGTCCTCCGAGTCGGCCGGGGTGGGTACGAACTCGGCATCGTCGACGAGAAAGAGCCCGTTGAGCGCCTGCCGTGCCGCCGGCGGGGCGCACGTGCGGGATGCAGCCGCGATCTCGACGCCGTGTCGTTTGAGGTACAGCAGGATGTGACTGTACATCAGAGGGGCCGTACGACGGGTCGGGATTCAAGGTGGTGCTCAGTCGATTGTACGTCTTGCGGGCCTCGTCGGCGAGATGGAGCGGGCATGTACGTACGGAACGTGCGGAAAGAACGAGAGCGGCTGCCCGTGTCGATCGACGACTCTATTGATGGCGTTTCCCTTGCGCTTGAGCGGCGGGTCGACGTGGGTATCCACCCAGAGCTGCCTCAATCACCATCCCAACCGCACCACGCCGGTCCAATCGGCTCGTCAGCACCACTGAGACGGGTCCGCTTGTGCGAACGGGCGCACCGTCGTCGACTCACGGGCCATAGCGTGTAGTCGAGATCGAAGACGACGAGCTTGGGCAGCGGCGAACCGATGCGTTCCAGCGACTCGACCACGCCAGGCACCCAGCCGTCGAAGCCGTAGTTTGACGCCACCTCGTCGTCGTTGGCGGCTGCTGCGCCTGCCGAAGAGGCGTTGGACGAGTTCTTTTGGTGCCGTCTTTTGACCATGCCGATGTGCTGTCTATCTCGAGATCGCAAGCGGGTTGCAAGTCTATCGTGGATGTCTGTGTGCGGAAGCGGGTCGTGGTGGTCGAGGGACGAGGGACGAGGGCCAAGTGCTTGATTCCGCCTCGGCATTGGCTTCGAAGACGAGCGCCGCTCAGCTGCTGCACATCCATGTGCGTCTGACGTCTTCGGACCCTTTCGCCGCGTGGCTGCGGATCTTCTCTGTCGCCCGACCATCCTCGACCCGACGCGTTTCCACCATCGTCGCGGCGCTCTCGACGTCGGACGCTCTTGCGCAACGATGTGAGATCCAGTCGGAAGGCGCTCCGGATCGCAACGAGCTAGTCTGCTCGCCCGGCCTGGTCGGCGTCGATGCGGGCGCAACGGGACCGCTTCCCGGTCAATAGGCTGTTGTGCACGACGACGTGGTCATTCTCACCCCACCCCTCCAGCCTTCTCTCGGCATCGTCAAAGCAACCATGGTCACGCTTCATCGACCCGACCCACATCTGTTCTTGGAGAACTGCTCGGAACCACCCACCACGAAGCGCTGCAATCAGCGGGGTAGGATGGCCGCGCTGGTAGGCTGTGCGCCGCTGACCGCATCGACCGTAAAGGGGATATAAGGGGCTCGTTCGTCGTCGTATCCCCCCCCCCCCCCCCCCTTCCTTGTGTCTACAACCCAATCCATCCTACCAAGACCCTGCCGTACGTCCGACCCGACCAAGCTAGCTACCCACCGTCATCAATTTCGAGGTGAGTAAACGAGAAGATCCACTGCGCCACCAATCCTCCATCCTCGTTGCAGGCTCTCGAAGCGAAGACCCCCAATCTCACCCTAGACCTCAGCCCTACCTTGCACCCCCACCCATCCCTCTGTCGACGCCCGAATCGAGCAACAGGAGAATGTACATCTCCCTCAAGTCCAGCCTCGTTCTCCTGGCCACCGCCGTCCTGGTGACGCTCCCCAACCAGGCCAGGGCAGGCGATCCGACCCTCTACCGCTACATTTCACGCAAGCAGAACATCTTTGGAGATTGCGTCGTCTTCCACCCGTTCAACGTGCCCAACCCGCTCTTCAACTGTCGCCCCGAGTCCTCCCTTCAGGGCGTCACCATCCACTCCGGAGAGCTGGCCTGCGACGACACCACGACCACGTTTCAGGATTTCTGCAAAGGCTGCAAGGCCGCCGGCAGCGTTTGCACCCAGCAGGTCACCTAGGCTCGTATCAGCACGGGGGCCTTCGGCATGCCCTTGTGTAAGGGTGGTGCAAGCATCGTGCGGCCCACGTCGGCCCTCGAGCCAGCTTTTCCAAACGGTTTGCAACTGATTGGAGCGGCCTTCAGCTCCGATACAGCCGTGATGTGATGTAGCAGCAACGGTGACCGCCGCATATCTCTGCAATTGACTTTTCTTTTTCGCAGCCTTTTCAAGCCTCTTCGTCGTCGTCGTCTTCGTCGCTTTCTTCCTATTCTTCCTCGTCATCGTCATCGTCATCGTCATCGCCATCGCCATCGTCCTTGTCCTCCTCGCGTGCCTCTCCGTCAGCGGCCTCGACGGCGCGCTCCGCCTTGCGCACCCGGGTACGGCACCGCAGGCACTCCCACCCGCCGGCGTCCTCCAGCTCGTCCTCCATGTCCTCGTCGAGCAGCTTGCTCGTAATGCAGTAGTAGCAGTACGTGTGCCCGCACGGCTCGACCCGGTACGCCGTGTGGATCAGCGCATCGGCGTACGCCAGCCCGTCGGGCGACACGCCCAGGCTGCTCGAAGAGGCCAGCGACCGCGCCGGCGTGCTGCTCCCCGCTCCGCTAGCCGCAGGACGGTTGGGCGCCAGCAGCCCCGAAGAGGGGTCCAGCGGATCGCTCGTCGGGATGCCCATGCTGAGCCCGCCGGAGCCGATCTGCTTCGGATCCAGCGTGACGCCTGCTGCCTTTTCCATGCGCTCGAAGCAGATGGCGCAGCACGGCTCTGGCAGCGCCCAGTACCGCCCGCGACTCGGCCCGTCCTCGTCGGCCTGCTTGCCCTTTTCCTTCGCGCCGGCCAGCCCGCCTCGCAGCCCTGGCAGCGAAATCGCCTTTTTGTCGAATCGTGCTCGCCCCGCGGCGTCCCGCGACAGGCCCACGCGCGACGAGATGGCCATAGGCAGGATGCCGAGCAGCAGCGAAAGCAGCCGCGGGTGGGTCGGCAGCCGCATCAGGCGTCTGAACAGCCGTCTTGGCCGCACGAGGGGCAGCAGGAAGAGCAGAAACTCCTGCAGCGTCGGGTCGGGCGGGAGGAGACAAGGACAAGCAGGCTAGCGTCAGCTTCCGTTGTCCTGGAAGCATTTCGATGGCCCCTGAAGAACGCCATCGACTCACAGTGAAGGCGTGCCACACGAGCTGGCGATTGAGAAACTCGAACGAGACGTTGCGGTTCATGGTGCGCTGAGCATAGGTGAGGCGCATGCCGAGGAGGCGGTCGGCGACGGAGCGGTACTTGCCGTTGTTGAGGAAGACGGCAAAGTTTGCGAGGACGGCGGCGGCCCAGATGCGCTGTGCGTAGTCGGTGAGAGACCAGAGCCTCCTGCGAATGTCGTTGGAGGGCATGTCGGAGAAGCTGAGGGACGTCATGCGGTCCTGGAGCTTGGTGCCAAGGTAGGGAAAGAGGATGGTGAGGAGCGGGTAGAGGGAGAGCTGAAGCCTGCTGAGGGGCTGATCACGCGCCGTCGACTGCAGGCCGCCCTTGTGCGCCCACTCGTTGCGGAACTTGAGGTTCTGGAGCATGGATCCGTAACTGGCGCCACGGTCCCAGATGCTGAACTTGAAGAGGATGAGCTTGAGGAAGAGGAGGAGCTCCGGCTCGAGGTCTGCGGGCAGGGTCGAGCGTATGAGGCCGAGCGCCTTTTTGAGGGGGTCGAGGAGCAGCTCGGAGAGTTCGCGGTCGAGGAGCTCTGCATCGAGCTGATTGACGCGCTGGATGCGGAGGATGGGGGTGGGGAAGCGGTGGAGCGACTTGCGTATGTTTTCAATCGAGGTCGAGGCGGCATGGGCTGCATCGTGGTAGAAAGGCTGGCGCTGCGTGGGTGGAGATGGTGATGGCGCTGCCCCGTCTGCGTCGAGGCTGCCAGTTTGTGAGGTGCTCGGTGGTTGTGCGAGGTCGGTGGTGGATGAAGGTGGTGCGGGCCGCGCTGTGTCGATGCTTGGGTCGGCTGGCAGGGTGGATGGCCCCGCGGCGGGTGATGAGCCTCTGTCGTCGGTCATGCTGATGGTGTGGCAGGTGACTCGAGAAGCCGACCGAGACGGATTGATGGTGGATGGCGGTGTACCTCTGCTCGATGAAGTCGAGGCCTGCGAAGGAAGGGTGGGTGGCCAGGGCAGGCCAGGCCAGGCTAGCCCGGGGGCGGGTCAACCGGGCCCTGCCACCGGCAACGGCTAACTCCACCTCGCCTGTGGCCTGCCCCGCATGCCTAGCCTCGCCTCGCCTTTCAACCGGCTGTCCAGCAAAGGCAGGCTGAGGGCTGACGACGGATCCGAAGCCGCCAGGCCTAGTCACTCGTCCGAGAAAAAGAAAAACCAAAGCGGCAAAGCCAGGCAAGCTAGGCCAACCAGGCCAGCCAGGGGGGCACCCGCGCGCCAAGCCTCGGTTTGCTGCTGGGTGCTCGCCCCATGCCTGCATCTGGCCTGCCTGCCTGCCTGCCCGACATGCCAAGCCCGACGGCTCTCCGCGCCGCCCCGCCGCTGCTCGTCGAAACCTCAGCTGAGCCCTCGCCGGCGGAACGCGTCCCTCTGAGACCAACACCAGCGGTGGCGGCGTTCCCCTCGCAGTCCTCATCGGCGGATGTCGGTGCCCCGCCGAGGTCGCAGGCACACGCAACCACGAAAGGCAGAGAGGGGGCATCATATACGGCCTGCCATGACGACGACGACGACAAGCAAAGCAGCGGCCTCAACCCACGGCGACCTCAAAGGAGTGGCAGCCTGGTGCTTCGATTGGGGGGAAAACGCCGAGCGGCGGCGACGCCCCCTGCATACAGAAAGGCAGGCAGGCAGGCAGGCAGGCAGGGAAGGGGTTTCCATCAAGAGCCTGCCTGCCCGCCGTCGAGCTCGGCCCGGGCGCGTGCCTCTCCCTCTGCGGCGCCAAAGAAGCCAGCAGGCGGCCTGCCAGTCGAGCAAACCAGGAGGCAGACAGGCCACCGAGCCGCAGCGTCCGGACGCCGCCAAACGGGCGGGCACCAAGCCTCCGACTATACATAGATCGGACTCCCGCTGCCTCCTCCTCGTCCTCGTCCTCCTCATCTCCACCACCACCACCACCACCACCACCACCACCGCCAACTGCCTCTCCCCGCCTCTCCCCTCTGAACAACAACAGCCCTACACTCATTTCTCATCCACTCTTTCCCTTCACTAGCCTGCCCAACATGACCTTTGCCCGTGCCTCGCTCGCCCTCCTCGCCCTCGCCGGCCTGGCCCGCGCCCAGAGCGACGACGCCAGCTACGAGCAGGTGGCCACCATCCAGGAAAACTTCCCCGCCGCCCTCATCACCCCCACCTACTTCCCCGACAGCTGGTTCGACATCCAGGGAGTCCTCAACGTCTCGTTCGGCGGCGTCAGCGTCGGCAACATCGGCGACCGCCTCAACCTCGACCAGGTCCAGACCAGCCCCACCTACCGCATCTCGACCGAGACCAAGCACGCCGACGACGCAGACACCTTTGACGGCGAGCGCCGCTTCACCGTCGCCTTCCTCGACACGTTTGTCGCCGGAAAGGACTTTGGCGGCAAGGTCAACATCCACGGCCTCGGCAACGACTACGCCGTCGGCGACAACGGCAGCCTCACCAACCGCTCCATCAACGCCGTCCCCTACGCCGCACCCAACCCGCCCGCCAACGACGGCCCGCACCGCTACGTCCAGCTCGTCATCCAGCAGTTCCCCAACTTTACCGCCCCCGAGCTCGGCTTCACCGGAGCCGTCGGCGTCAACCAGTCGTTTGTCGACTACTACAACAACGCAAAGGGCGGCCTCGGCAAGGTCGTCGCCGCAAACTACATCCAGATCGAGGTCGGCCAGGCCGCAGCCCCCGCCACCACCGCCGCCCCGGCCCCGAGCGCCGTCTCGTCGCTGGCCGCCCAGAAGAGCGCTGCTGTGAGTCTCCCGCCCTCGAACGAGGTCGCCAGCCCCGCTCGACTGCGGCAGTCTGTCCGAGCTGCGCCACTGACCATTCCTCGTTCCTCTCCCTTGCCGCTTCTGCCTCGCCGCGACGCTCTTGGCTCTCTCGCTAGGCCTCGACGAGCGGCACCAGCAGCGGCTCGAGCGCCAAGCCGTCCAGCACTGGCGCCGGCTCTGGCTCTGGCTCCGGCACCAGCGGCGCCATGTCGGTCGGCGCTGCTCCTCTGGCCGCCATGGCCGGCATGGGAGCTGCTGCCATCCTCGGTGCCCTCCTCCTCTGAGCGGTCCTCGCGCTGTCACCGCATCGAGGCAGCCGTCGCCGTTCGTCCTCCGGCGCAGCTGCGATCGATACGCATCCTTTTGTTGGACAATGGCCTGTGTTGCCTTTCCCTTATCTCGCCGTCAGCCTCGACTCTGACCCCGTCCTAGTGTAGCTCTGCACTCAATCTCGATCTTCGCCTGTTCATACGCACGCCCGCACGCACCCATCCCCCCCGAGTCCGTCAGCCCGCCCCAGCCTCGAATTGTACCCCTAGTCATGCGCCCCCACTCGGCCTCTCGCTGCGCCGCGCGCCCACAAGCAAGCACAAAAACATCCACCAGATTGCAGCGGCCGACTGAGTTGCTCGAGGAGTCGTCGGTGGGGCGAGATGTAGGAACCGGGGCGGGCGATGGCGAGGGAGGTAGAGGTGGCAGGCCGAGGAGAGGGCGAGGAGGCCACACCCACGGCCTTCGCGGTGCGCCCAGCGGCAGCGGCGAGTTTGCCAGCAAAAGCGAGGCTCGAGGGCGTTGCGGGACCCGCTCAGCTGGCCAGTCTGGCACCGCCGCCTGCCTGGCGGGGCTTCAAAATGCTGGATAGGTATCGGACCGAGTCAACTTTCGAAACCTGAAAAGCTAGCGCACCGCGTCAGAAATCCACGGCCGGCCGAATTGCAAACGCTCTCTAGCTCGTGAGAATCTGGAAACTCGAAAAGCCACCGAAACTTGCAAGAATCTAGACCCTTTGCCATCCGATGGCCATCGAGGAGGGCGCAGGGAAGGATCCGGGGACCCGGAGACGGATTTTCTCGAAGATTGCGACTTGGGAAAAGCTTGACAGGGAAGCGTGCGTTCTCCCGAACGAAAAGATGGCTTGACGTCGATTTCGAAAAGAGTGAGGAGATTTTGAAAAAGTTGCAAAGACAACAAACCCCCTAACTTGGTCGAGCGCTCCAGCGAGCAGACCAGCCAGCCAGCGAGCCAGGCAGCACGAGCCACCCAACCCCCACGGCCAGCGGAGGTGTCTGGCTGGGCTGGGCTGGGCGGTTCTTTTCTTCCTGTGCCCCCAGATGAGGGGCGCGGGGCATGGGACGGGCCAGAACGCAAGAAGAACCAGGACGGGGACGAGGCCGGGCTCGCTCTTGGCTTTGCTTGCTTGGCCATCTTCCATCATCGCTCCCGCTTCCTGTCCACCACCTCATCTCGCACCCGCTTCCCATCCCGAATCCTCGCAACTTCAAGCAGCCGCGTCGCAACGCAACGCAACGCAACGCACCTGCAGGGACAAACGAAGGGATGAGGCTGACACGACTCGTCCCGCTGCTGTGCCTCCTGGTGCTCGCATGCACCGTCCTCGGCGTGCGCGCATCCAATTGGGACAAGGACGACTACGAGGTGAGTTCGACCCCTCTCCCCCGCCGCGTCTTCCTTCTCGGAGGGGACCAAATGGGTCCATGAGAACTGACATAGGGGAACGGGGTCCGGCTGGCAGATCTTTGAACTCCAAAACGCCCTCGAAGACTCCGAGGGAAAGGGAACCACATTCTACTCGCTCCTCGACATTGCAAAGACGGCCACCCAGTCCGAGATCAAGCGCGCCTACAGGAAAAAGAGCCTCGAGCTGCAGTGAGTTTCCTCGCCTTGGTCGCCGATCCGAGGAGGTATCCGCCTTCGCTCGTCGTTAGCATCGCACTCATTCCCCTGGCAACACGGCGTGCCTCTACCGCCCACCCTTCTGTGCTCCCCCCTCCCACGACAACGTCAGCCCGGACAAGAACCTGGGACGACCCGATGCGCAGAAGCGCTTTGAGCGTCTGGGCCTGATCAACAAGATCCTGCGCGACTCGCGCAAGGACCGCTACGACCACTTCCTCACCAACGGCTTCCCCAAGTGGCGCGGCACGGGCTACTTCTACCAGCGCTTCCGGCCGGGACTCGTCTCGGTGCTGCTCGGCCTCGTCGTGTTTTCGTGCGGCATCGAGGTGCTGATACGCCACCTCAACGTCCAGCGCGAGCGAGAGAGGACCGAGAGGCTGCGCCGCAGCGCCATGCTCGTCGCCTGGGGACCCCGGTACGAGGAAATGGTATGGAGGAACGCCAGAGAGGCCGCCGGTGCACCAAAGTCCGGCGGCCTGGTGGAGAAAAAGGTGCGCGTACCCGTCTCGGGCTTCGTTGACCTGCCCGCTCCCCTCGGCGGTGCAGAGGACCTCGAAAAGGTGGACTGGCAGGAGAGGGAGAAGAAGTGGAAGCGGTGCGTCCTCTCGGCCTCTGCGCCGTCCTCGTCGTCGATGCACGGAGGGCGCACGGTCGAGGTGCTGGTCAACCGAGACGAGGTCCTCGTCCACCTCGACGGCGAGTGGTGGCCCCTCGACTCGGACGCCATCCCCTCTACGTCGTTCACGAGCACCTGGCCCTTCCGGATCTTCAGCAACCTCACGGCCAGCAAGTCCTCGACGCGCCACCACGGCGATGGAGATGAAGGCGAGAAGGGGGAGGAGGAGGAGGAAGAGGAGAGGAGGCATGCCGAGCAAGTCGAGAGGAAGGCCAGGCAGGTCATTGCTGCCTCTTCGTCGTCGGAGGACGGCGCGGCGAGGAAGAGAAAGGCAAAGAGGAAGTAGGCCGTCGCTGTCGTCCCTGCCGCTCGACTCAGGCAGGTGGCACACGTGCGTTGCGGCTGGCTCAGGCGATGGTGTGCCAGCCCAGGCGACGTGATAAAGAAACAACTCCAGCGTATCCGCATTGCTCCTCGTTCCGATCGCACCCGCTGGCTCATCTCCGTCATCCGAGGAGAATCTGCTCGTCGTCCTGGTCCTGATCCGCCGCCGCCTCGTCACCCTCGTCCTCCGACCCAGACTCGCCCATGTCAATCTCCGGCATCTCCTCGTCGTCGTCATCATCAGCATCACCGCCATCGCCCGCAGCGACATGATGCACGGCCGAGACCGGCGGTGCTGCGGCCGTCGTCATCTCGGTGATCTCGACCGCCGACGTGGACAGCGCATCCGTCAAGGCCTCCTCCTCGGTAAGGATGGTCGTGGTGGTGGTCGTGGTGACCGCGGCCGGAGCAGTGGTGGGTGCCTCGTCGCCTTCCGTGGCAGCAGTAGGGCCTGTGGACCCAGCCTCGGCCTCCTTGTCCCTGCTCGCCTGGTTCTGAGCGCTGCCAAAGCTCACACTCCTGTCGAGCGCCGATGGGCTGCCGATGCGCGGCGTCGAGGGACGGTGGGCCGGCTTGACGGGATCCGGGCTAAACACCCTCGTGTCGCGCAGCGACGACGAGCGGGGCGGAGAGTGGGGCAGCGGCGAGCTGCGGCTCAGCGGCGAGGGCAGACCCTTGCCCAGCCCGGCCGCGGTGGCCGCAGTGGCGGCGATGCCCGGCGCCGCCGACGAGGCCGATGCAAGCGAATCCGACTCGGCCGTGATGGCATCGATGTCCATCCGGCCTTCGTCGCCGGCGCTGGCGCTGTGGGTTGGCTTGCTCGGGGCGCTGGCGTCGAGCTTGAGGACGTTGCGGATTGACTCGGCCTCGCGCGCCACGGGCTGCAGGTGCAGCGTGCGGTCGATGCCGGTCGTCAACTGGCTCCCCTCTGGCGTCGGGTCAAACTCGTTGTTGGTCTCGCTCGGGTCCGGGTAGAAGCCGAGACCGCGTGCGATGGGCACCATGTTGCCCTTCCTCGCAAGCGTGAGCGAGGACATCGCCTCGGTCGCGGCGGCCCGCACGGCGGCGTTGCCGTGGACGGCGGCGAGCTCGACGAGCGCCGGCGTGATGCGAGGCAGCGACAACGCCAGCATCGGAGAAGGCGAGCCGCGCAAAAGGCTCGAGAGGGCCTCGAGCGAAGCGCAGAAGAGATCATCGATGCTGGGAGGCCCGCCCGGGACAGAGGCCGAGGTTGAGACGACAGCAGAGCCGCTCTGCGAGCCAGAGAGCACCTCGACCAGTGCCAGGACAACCTGCGCCGAAGTGTGGGCCAGGTCATGGTGCTGCGCGTTGAGCTCCGTGGTGAGGTGCGGGAAGACGGCCTCGAGGACATGGAGCGCGACCTGCGTCGCGGCGATCTCTTCGGGCTGCAGACGCTGGATGGCGTCGCGCGGGTTGGCGGCGGTGCCAAACACCGAGTCGCTCTCGTAGAGCCGCGCCTTCTTTGCCTTCCTCGAGCTGCCGGAGCCGTGGCCGTTGGAGTTGCTGTTGGAGGCAGGCTCATTGACGCCGGCCTGAGCGTCCGAGGCGCCCGGAGGAGCGAGGACCACGCGCGCCACCTGGCTAGAGCACAGCCGGGCCGCACGCAGCGTCGCCCGTCCGTTGGGATCCAGCGCCAGCCTTGCGCTCCCCCGCTTTGCGCCGCCGACGATGCTGGACAGGGTGCGGAGAGCGGCCATGCGGAGTCGCGGGGAGTAGCCCGTCGCGTTCCCGCCCTGGGCCGCTTCGCCGACTCGGCAGACCTCGGAGATGACTTCGGCGGCCTGCAGAGCGGCTGCCTCGGGCGAAAGCAGCACGAGCTGTGCAATGAGGCTGAGCGCAGCGATGTAGTGCTGGGGCAGGTGAGCTGCCTGGAGCGCACAGAGAGAAGCCTCGGACGTGGGCTTCTGCGGCGTGTGTGAGCCGACGCGGAGGATCTGCAGCGCAAAGTCGAGCAGCTGTCCGAAGGGGACGGGCACGGGCCGAGGCGTAGGCGTCCTCAACAAGAGGGGCAGCACACCGACTCGCCCACGGCAGCCGAGGAGCATGTCCATGCGACCCAGCGCGATCCGAGTGGCTGCCAGGGGATCCTTGGGAAGTGCCGGCATGGCCGTATCGTTTGCCGCAGCGCCAGCCGGCTCATCGCCTTTCGTCGACCTATCTTCGTTGCGCGCGCCGGTTTCGTAGCTGGAAACGCAGGCGAGCCAGGCGTCCTTGGCCAAGTTGAGCTCGCTGGCAATGGTCGACTGCCAGAGCTGCGCCTGGGTCGCCCTGCCGTTGCCTGCGCCGCCGTCGTTGGATTTGGCTGCGAGCGCGCCAGTCAGATGCAGAGACGAGAGAAGGCGGACCGCAGCCGAGAGGAGCGGCTGGGGCAGTCGAGGCGCGGCCGCCTTTGGGTTGGCAGCCTGCAGCCGCTCGGGAGCGTAGAGGACCTTGCGCGAGAGGAGGTGGATGCGCGAAGAGAGGGCTCGGCACGAGGCCGGGTGGGCCCGCAGGTGGTGGTCGATGGAGCTGATGAGGACGTAGAGCGCCCGGGCATAGGCAAAGATGTCGAGCTTGTCGACGACGTTGCTGGCGGCGTCGACGAGGGTGGTGACAAACTTGATGAGGTTGGGGGTGACCACCTGGCGGTGGAACTCCTGGCGCGAGGGCGATGGTTCCTGGAGGATGTGGACGGTGACGAGGGAGAGGGCGGCCTCGAGCAGGTCGGCGTTGGGGCGGTTGAGGGTGGCGGGCGAGGTGAGGAGGTTGATGGCGTGGTTGAGCCAGGATGCGGCGTGGTTGACCAGGTGGGCGTTCCAGATTGAGGGCGACTGGGTGAGCCAGAGGGAAGCGATGCGGTAGCCGGCCACCTTTTGGGTCGAGATGAGCGAGTTGATGCGGACGGTGAGCTTGTGCTGGCTCTGATCGCTGGGCAGGCGGTGCAGGAGATGCGAGTTGGCCAGCGCCTGCAGCAGCCGTTGCAGCTGCTCGGCGTCGGCCGTGTCAAAGGCGCCCAGGAGCGACTCGAGCTGGCTCGACGGCTCCGCCGAAGCCGGCAGCTGCGGGGCGGAAAGGCCGCCAAAGAATTGGTCCATCCTGGCTAGCTCCGGAGTTGCGAGCCCGGGCAGAGGGGGGGAAGATGACGGGAAGACAGGCGTCGGATGTGCCGACAGAGGGGAGAGATGGTGGTGACGGTCAAGGGCTGAAGCCACCTCCAAGCAACCAAGCTCCACCCGCCGTCGACTTTTTTTCCTCAACCTGGCGGCCGGTGGCAGGCAGGCAGGCAGGCCCTCGAAGAACGCAAAAAGTCGACAGCGACCGCCTAGCCTGGGCTGGCCTGGCCTGGCCCTCCGATTTCCGAAATTTGGCGCGGGGAAGCAGCCGGGAGCCCTTGCCCCCCTGCCCGCACAGACCGCACGCCTGGATGCAGCCAGCTCGGGCGGCCCCTCCCGCCCCTGGCCTTGCCTTGCCTCGCCTCTCCTCTCGCTTGCCTGGCTGCTGTTAAGTCTCTCCTCGTCTCCCACTTACTCTACCTCCTCCATCTCGCCCGCTCCGGAAGGCATCCTCGCCGGTCTCGTCTCGTTCTTCCGCTGCACGACTCGAGTGCGCCCTGGCCATCTCGCGCATTCTTAGGGACAAGCCATCGACCGCGGGCCAGCTCTGCAACACGCCCGAGGGCGGCGCTGCCTCGCCAGGGATGGCCACCAACGGCGCCGGAGGCGCGCAGTCGTCGCCCCAAGCTCGACCTGCGAGAGCGCCAAGAGCGCCCGCACCGCAGCTGCAAACTGGGCTGGCACCATCTCGCAGCATCTCATCGCCATCACAGTCGCACTCGCCCTCGGCCTCGACCTCTTCGGCCAGGCCGTTTCACGACCCTGTGGTCCAGGAGCTCTGCACGCTCGACACCTTCCAGAGCTCTTTCAACACCAACGAGTTCATCGCGCAGCTCACCACCAAGCTCGTACAGAGATCCAAGGCCGACCCCGGCCCCTTCAACCCAAGACCCTTCATACGCACCTTTGAGTCGGCCCTCGAGCAGCTCACCCAGATCCGCGGCCAGGTGACCGCCCAGACCCAGGTGCTCTCGTCATCGGTCCATGTGGCCGAGTCGGCCTATACAAAGAAGCTCGACGAGCTGTCCAAGAACTTCACCGCCGTCGGCAACTCGTTCAGCTCGCTCGAGGACCGCATCTCCGAGGTCGGCAGGACGGCCATCCGCATCGGCGAGCAGCTCGAGACCATCGACCGGCAGCGCAACCGCGCCAGCGAGGCCCACGACCTCATCGAGTTCTACTACATGTTCGCACGCGGCGATCCGTCCAAGCTCGAGCGCGTGCGCAAGGAGGGCGGAAAGGAGGGGCGGATGAAGGCGGCCGTCATCGCCAGGAGGCTGGCCGCCATCAGCCGCGAGGTCGACGTCCGCGGAAGCGAGCAGACCCGCGAGGCAATCGACCGCTACTGCGAGCGCTTCGAGCGGGACATGCTCAAGCTATTTGACAAGTTCTACCGCAAGTCCGACCCGCGCATGATGAGCCACATTGCAAAGGTGCTGCAGGGGTTCAACGGCGGCGCCAGCTGCGTCCAGATCTACGTCAACCAGCACGACTTCTTCATCAGCAAGGACCGCGTCGGCGAGGCCAGCACGATCGAGGTCAGCAGCATCTGGAAGCACCTTGCCGACCCCGACCATCCGCCGCCAAAGACCGAGCCGGCCCTGTCGTCGCTCTTTGCCGAGATCCGCCAAACCGTTGAGGTCGAGGCGCAGATCATCTCAGCCGTGTTTCCCAACCCGCTGGTGGTGATGCAGACCTTCCTGCAGCGCGTCTTTGCGCAGTCGGTGCAGGCGTTTGTTGAGGTCATCATGGAGAAAGCGGGGCAGATAGGCTCGCCGAGCTTTGTCACTGCGCCCGGCGTCGTCAACGGTTTGACGGGCGTCATGGAGCTGCAGGCAGGCGCTGCGCAGCCTCCCGCATCCCACCTCGCCTTCCTCCGAGCGCTGCACCTTTCTCGGTCCAGCGCGCTGACCCTCGTCAACGACCTCAAGCTTTATGACTTCCGCGGTGCCGGCATCGTCGGGCCGAACCCCTCGTCGACAGCGGCGGCGGGCGGCGTGTCGGAATCGGGCGCGCTGACATTGCTCGGCGGCGATGGCGGCGCGACTGGGCAGATGACGCACGCGGCGGCGAGCCCCTTGGCCACCATGCTCGACCAGGCCGTCGAGGAGCTCTTCGTTCCGTACATGGAGGGGATACGGTACCTTGAACGCGAGACGCGCAGCCTGACGGACCTCTACGCTGGCTACCTGTCCAGATTTACGGCATACCATGTGAGCGTCACGAAACGGCCCCGCCTCCCTCCTGCCGCGGTCCGTACTGATGTTGCTTGCCCTTCTACATCACCAGAAAACGCCCAACAAGGCGAAACCGGCGGCTTCGAACACGATCTTCAACCGCATGAGGAACCAAATCTCGTCATCGTCGGATGCCAAGGACAACAACGCGGCGGCGACATCGTCGTCGTCAACGAGCACCACCAGCGGCACCATGTCCGGGGCCAAATCCTCGTTCTTCAAGCTCTCCGGACTGGCCGACCGTGTCCGCGGGGGAGGCTCCTCG